>NC_057808.1:309161196-309461824 GCF_018294505.1 Triticum aestivum | reverse complement strand
CCTTTTTTCACTCTGTTACCAAATGTATTTACCTCACACACCCGCCATTGCACCCCATACCGAGCTCTCTCTCTCCCCCCCTCTCCCTCTCACCCTCTCGCGCTAAATACATGCATTGCCTATCTAGCCCCCCAACCTCTCATGCGCACGCACGCACGTTGTATATCTAGGTCACTCCCTCGAGACTGTCTCACTCTTTCTTCCGCACGGCGGGCCACACTCGCTCAATCTCGCTCTCTTTATCTGAGTCTCGTTTAACCTCGTTTTCTTTCACACACAAATGATATATCTCCATGTTCGGGCCTCGATCGACACACTCTATACTCTCTCACGCAGATTGTCTATCTAGGTCAGTCCATCCAAGCCGTCGCCACTCTTTCTACCTCATGGTGGGCCACGCTCACTCAATCTCTCTCTCTCTCTCCGTATGTCTCGATTGACCTCGCTCTTTCTCGGACAAAATGATATATCACCATGTTTGAGCCCAATTCGACCTATTCACATTGTATACTCTCTCACGCACATGGTCTATCTAGGTCACTCTCTCCAACCCGTCTCACTCTTTCGATCGCACGGCGACCCTATGTGATCGGTTGACCTTGCTTCCTCCCATGCACAAAATATCTCTACACGTCTATGACTGGATCATCTCTCAAGCTCTATCTTATAGCCCTCACCCTTGCCAAAAAGCTCAATCGGACAATATCTCTCCAGAGCATATATATTTGTCAATGAATGTCGGACCACACTCACTTTGTCTCTCTATCTATATGTCTCTCGATTGACCTCGCTTTCTCACACCGTATCTTCCACGCGTTGAAGCTACTACCTATCCATCCCTCGCAAAGCCGGAGCTATTTACATTGCGAGGGGCACTCCAACCTTGGATTAATTTGTGTAGGCATTTATTCCGGTCGGTTTAGATTATATTTTCGTAGCATTCGGCCCACAACTACTCCAAACACCGTTGCAACCCACGCAACTCCCCTAGTTGATTTCCCTCTGGCTCGGCCATCGCTCTCTCGCACGTCCTTTCTCGCCTTCAACGTCGCACCATGGTATTATTGAAAAAACTATGTTGTTCTCTTTAATTATTATAAATAAGCTACAAAACTACACACCGATAGTCCACTTGGAATGGAACAAATTTCGACCCACAAATTAAAGTGCTACAAACTACACACGAGGGGCCCACATGTCATGAAACAAATTTGGACCCATATAGAAATTAAAAAATAAAGGACGAGGATCGAACATGCGACCGGGCCTTCAAGCCGCACGTCAATAGGCAACATACGTAGAATAGCAATGTTTGTTGTACCCCCTTTGTTCACATAATGTTTTTTATATTACCACAGCCTAATTAATGGATAACATGTAATATTATTTTTAGTACTATTCGCCTTCACTTACTGGTGGGTTCCATGTGTGCTCTCTCTCTCTCCTCCCCTTCCGCGTTTAGACGCACGGGCAAACAGGAAGAACTCGCGGGCGATGTTGCCATAGACCATATCTGGACGCGTTCACAAGTCACGGCACCAGTTTCACGTACTAGCAGCACTAGTCAGTGTGTACGTACAATGCACGTTAATTTGGATGTATATTAAGTGCATGCGGATATTAACTACTAGTATATTATTTGCGTGTTGTCATGTGATTAGCACTATTTTTGGCATGAAATTAACTACACGCTAAACGTGTTGAGCGCTCGACATTGAAGCAGTCTAGGTCGTTGGATGACAAGGAATACATGTGGCTTGATGACGTTTTATATTTAATTCGATACGGCTCTAGCAGAACATTCAATCGATCAAACCATACATTTCGTTCAGTCTGACTCCGACTTTAAATTATACGACGATCGATATAAAATACGGAAATGATAAACATTTGGATTTTAAGCATGGCAATCCGAACGTTTTTCATGGCAAATTTAGATTACGCGGCGGCAGCGGGGGTGTCTCGCGGTGGGAAGCGGCTCCTCTGCCGTGCTCTGTGTGTTGTCGGGCCACTGACCGACGGCAACGGCGGCGTCTTGCACCGTTGTTGGCGTACTCCTGGACGTTTGCCTAGCTTCAAGGAAGGCCAAAATGTTCTGGACTTCGGAGCGAGTCACCTGATGGGAGGAGGCGACTGGGGTTGGTGCAAGGAAGCGGTCGACGGCGGCCATCCATGCCGCTGAGGGGGGCACTGGCACCCGCGCGGGGACATGCGCTGTCAACGGCGCGGCGGAGAAATTCGTGTGCACGGGCACCGGCATGGGCACGCACGTGAGTGCACGCGCAGGCGCCTGTGCTAGCAGGTGCACGGGCACCGGCACGGGCGTGCGCGTCAGTGCACGCGCAGGCGCATGCGCTGGCAGGTGCACGGGCGCGTGAAAGTCGGCGGGGACCTCGTGGAACCCCGTGGGATCAAGTTCGGCGACAATGTGTGGCTCCCAGCCCATCAATGCCACGGGGATGGGCGCTGGCGCAGTCGGGGCGACGGGAGCCGGAACGGGAGCGGGGACAGGCGTGGCATCTTCCCGCAAGGCCAGTTCAAGCTCGTCCCAAAGCGCCTTATGTTCTTGAGACTCCGGCTGGGTGTCTTCCTCAGGAAACTGGAACACTAAGGGCAGACCATCGTGATGCGGCATGGCGTACGTTTAGGTCAGGCTAGTTGGAGGTAGACGACATGAGAATCGGAGAGGAAGAGAGAGGATTGTAGCGATACCGGCTAGTGCTGGGTTGATTTTAAACTGCGGCGTCGGCGACATTAAAAGTGGGAGCAGTTGGGACGACGGTGCGCGGCGGAGCCTGGTCAAAGGGCTCGCCTCCCGGTGAGCCTGCACAGCGGTCTGCTCGCACGCCTCCCTGACAGCCGGCGCAGCGGTCTGCTCGCACGCCTCTCGTCGACTCACACGCTTGCTCGGACGGCACCTGCCGATGAGAAGCGGGAACTCGTGGCGGCACGTAAACACCCACGGTTTCAATAGTGAAAGAGTTCGCCTTAACGTGACAGGTCTTTGTTCCAAAATACCTTGGCTCTTCATTTGTGCAACTTGTCATAAGCAGCTTGTCTCAAATTGAAGAAAAAATTTACGAAGTAATATTTGTGCCATATCACGTGACCATGCTTAGTTTCAAGAATTTATGCTCACTTTTGGATTTTCTGAAATTTAAGATCCAGGATTCGAAACAATATCATAACCTGCATCATGCAATAAATTTTCAAGCCGTACATCTGTCCTGTTGTATTTCTTAAGAAAGGATTTGGTCAAACATTTTGCTTAGTTAGACTTCAGACAAGTTATATATGCGGAGTAAAAGGATAATCCCTCCGTACTAGTGCATTGCCTGATATATTAACTCGAGTACTAGGCACGAACAAACGGGCTCAATTCTATGCTCATCCTGGTGTAGTAGTAGTAGTACTAGGCAATGCAGTTGACGGGTGACCTTGACGAGCGGCGACCGAGGGAATTGAACCGTGCTCGGCACGGTAGGTAACGTTGTCTAGTTACTAAAGCATCCCTCCGTTGTTCATCGGTAGTCATTATGGACCGGGGACATAAGGGGAATTTCCTAGGGCTGGAATTCTGGCCGCCAGATATTTTGACTTGAAACGCTGGGGCTCGACTGGTTGGGGTTGCCTAATGTGCGTACCACGCACGCCACCGAAGGACACGAGCCCGGTTTTTTTAGGATCAACACGAGCCAAGGTCTGGCTGGTACGCCATTGGGTCCTACCATTCGAGAATACGAAAGGAACCTTTTAAATTGCCGAATGAATCTATGTGTATTACAATACCCGTATTTTCCTTGCAAATACTAATCTCAACGTGGTAATTGATTTATGACGAGTTGTTGAATTAGAGTGAGTTTGTGATATAGTGATCTCAACGTGGATTTCACATTTCATGGTATCGCTAGTAAGTTTTCCAATGCAAATTCAAATTTAAAAGATGAACAATATGGAGGTGAGAAAACTTTTGTATGTATCAAGCATATGACCACACACACACACACACAGAGACACACACGCACGAACACAACAACAATCCAATAAGTATAGTGCATCTATTTTTCCAAACCATGCATGTATGACACGAATTCAAAAATACTCCTTCTATTCCTAAATATTAGTCTTTTAGAGAGTTCAACAAGTGACTACATACGGAGCAAAATGAGTGGATCTAGACTCTAAAATATGTCTATATACATCCGTATGTGCCAGTCCATTTGAAGCCTCTAAAAGACTAATATTTAGGAATGAAGGGAGTAAAATGTAAGACATCCATGGTCCTCAGTTCAATATTTAAAATGAACATGAAACTGAAACATGAATATTAAGTCTAGTACTACAGTACATGCAAATGTTCTGTTTAGGCGGAGCTATGATTGTCGGGGGTCAACCCCTCGACCTTAGATAAAATTGTGGAGCTCTGTTTAGGGTTGTTTAGATTATATTTGTCCCCACCCTCCCAACCACCGATTGGTTGTGCACCCCCACCCCTCCTCCCCGGGAGAATTTTTGTGCCCCCATACCTTAGATGCTATATGCTGATACGAGTTGCTTGGAGCTTGTAGATCTGAGATATAGCAGCTCACATGATGTGTCTTAATATTTTTGCAGGAAACCTTGATGAGTTTGAGAATTGCACACAATTTGTACAAAAAATACTTAGATGCCCTTTGATCCCATATCCAACGACCTCGAAGCTCGTATCACGGTAGCATCTAAGATGAAGGAGGACATCATATTCTCCTGTATCTAAGAATATCATGTGCTACCACACCTTAGATGCCTTGGTGATACAAGCTCTTCGGAGGAGTTGGATTTGTGACCCAACACCTCCTCGGTGGTTCGAATGGTTCTTTGCAGAAAAGCCCCAAAAGAGTTCGGCCACTCCTTACAAGCACAAAGACTGCTCAGATGCCATTGGATCTCAGATCAAACAACCTCCAAGCTCGTATCACCGTAGCATCCAAGCTGCGATAGCACCTTATGTTTTCTCGCACGGGAGAGTATGAGGTGCTCCCGCACCGTAGATTCTATGGTGATATGAGTTCACTGAGATCTAACGGCCCACACTAGGAGGTTTGAATGTTTTTTCAATATACGGCTGATAGAGTTTGGGAAATGCGCAGAAAGTACAAGTACTACGCATGTGCCATCTGATCACTGATCATACGACCTAGATGCTCATATCACCGTAGCGGGTAATTAAGCTACGGGGAGCACCTAATATGAGCACCGGGGAGCCGTTGGATCGAAGATGCAGCGACACACACGAGGCCTGAATGTTTTATTTGCAACAAAAACCTTTGGAGAGTTTGGAAATTGCGCATAATTACAAAGACTACTCCCAAGCCATTGGATCTCACTTCCAACGGTGTAAAAACTCGTATCACCATAGTATCTAAGCTGCGGGGTGGATGTGATATTCTATGCCGCTGTCATTTTTGTTCGTAAACTTGCAAAATACGTGTAACTCGTGCCGTTACTTGTCTAACCGCGCAAAGTGTTTGTTCAAAAAAACCATCCTACACTGAAATATCAGAACAACACACGGGGGTCCCACTTGTCATTAATCAAATTTGGACCTAAAACTAACAAATCTGAAAGACGAGATTCGAACTGGCAACCTGGACTACAAAGCGTAAGTCGATAGCCTGAATAAACGAACGGTTGTTGGCTTTGTCCCATAACTTGATTTTATACAGTACTTGCGTTGAGTAGAGTAGAGGGAGTGCCTCGTCAACACATGCATGACCGTTGTCTCACTTACTGGTGGGTCCCAGGTCTGCGATCTCAATATCTCTTCTCTCTATCGTCTAACCTTTGCACGGGCACACACGAAGAGCGGCGCTAGCTTGCCGTGGTGTTATTACAACAACAAAAAAGCTTGGAAAATAGAAGAATCGCCTAGAACAAGAGACGTTGTGGCTGGTCGAGACGGAGCTAACCACATCTATCCTTCGTGCCACGTTTGCATGATGAAGCTGTGTGGCTAGTGGGGTGTTTGACCGACTGGCTGGGTCCCGAGGTCGAACCATAGGTATATTTTTACACGCACATTTTTCCTCCGTGCCGAGACGTGGCACACCCTACCGCGCGGTTTCGGGGTCCTCCCGGGTGGTGCACGCATATATTCTTCCTGACGTGGGACGCCCTACCGCGCGTTTTCTGGGTCCTCCTCGGTCGTAGCGCCGAAGCAAGTAAATGAGTCGTCAAATCATGAAAGACCACCTTTCCCGCCGAGTACATCAGTGAAGCACGGTGGCTAGCTAGTTGGGCTAGTTCGACCAATTAGCTAGGCCACCGCCACATTTGTTTTTTCACCCCTTTTGTATCTACTTGCCGGCAGGTAAATTTAAATATCCACCGTGGCGTTGCTCTGGTTTTTGGGTGCGGCAGGATTTTTAATTTTTTGATTGACGGGAGCAGGCGCGGCAGGATTTTTAAATTTTTGATTGACGGGAGCAGGCGCGGCAGCAATTAGTCACGATGACTCCGCCTGTAAAAACCCACTGCTCCCTGATGTGAGAAGTCGTCGACTGGTGTTTTACCGTGGTGAAAACCAAAAGATTCCCCGCTCCCTCCGCCTTCCCGTAGATTGCATTGCCTTTCAGCCGTTTCGCCCCCTTTGCTTCCTCTCCCCATTGCTTCTACCTGGTGCCATGGCGGCACAGCAGATCACGGAGTCCGAGGTGAGGCGCCTGACACAGGAGCTCCATGCCAAGGATGCGGAGCTCAGGGCCAAGGACGTGGAGCTCCGTGAGCTCAAGGAGGAGAGGAGTGCCATGCTCCTCCGTTATGTGCGGGAGTTCACGGAGCTTCAAAAGCGGCAGGCGTCCACCACAAAGATGCTCGATGCGTCGGCGGCGTTGCTGCAGAAAGCGGGAGATACGATAGGCCGTCAGGGGAGCCGGCTGGAGCGCGAGCGGGCCGATCATGACGAGGTCCAGGATCGCCTCAGCCACTTGGTGAACCAAGTTGCCACGCACGTGTTGCGGCTACGCGATGCCTACCGTCGTGCCAGCGCGACGATGCCAGCCGTCGGGCTAAACCCGTTCGACCACCCGGTCGACTTCAACGAGCTGCGGCTTCCTGACCTGGTCTCCTTCTTCACCTATATCTCCGAGGAGCTGAGCCGTCTCCGCGCGATGGTGGGGGCTGAGCTGGACAAGGAGGGGTTGCGGGCTGCCGTCGCCGTTGTCGGGCGAATCCTTTCAGGGCTCCGTCACCGGAATCCATTCGTGCCATTGGACGTCGTCTTTGACGAGCTGGCTCCCGTCGACCGGGAGCGGGCTCTGCGGGCGGTTGCACCCTGCATCACTAACGTCGTGCGCCTCGAGAAGCAGAGGGACTTCGGTGGTGTTTAGGCGCCCTCTGCATGGGCATGTCCATGTCTCGGCACAACATGACCGTTGGATCAAACTCAGACGGTGCAGATCAGTCACTGTAGCACAAAGCGTGTGGGTGTGTTTGGTTGCATTCTCATCTCAATATAGTTGTTTCCTCTTCGTGTATTTTTGTCAACCTACTAGTGTGGACTCATGCCCCTTCATGCACTCTGCCAAACACCCAAAAGTGGGTCGAGAAGGGAACTTTAGCTCCCATCCCGTGCACCCTTCATACACCCTACCTAACACTATTCGTGCTTCATATGGTTCATGTTTCGTGGAGTACTGTAGCACCGTACTCTTCGTGCGCTGTGGACCTAGTTCTGTTAACATTGATCTCACTGTTCATTCTCGACCGGACAGTCGAAAAAGTGGTACTATGTTACATATAGGAGTAGTTGACATGCGCACAACATCATTTGTTATCGTCATATCTTACTACACTAGCAACAAGATTGTGTAGTACTGACGTATGAACCACTGCACATGCCTAGTAGTAGGAGCACTGTGTATGTTCAAGTGGCTGCCGTGTTTCGCACTCCTCCGTTGTAAGAGTGGAAACGCTTGCTGTAATCATTTTTTTCTTCAGAAAAACAGTGGACACGCTCTACCGTGCGGATCCTCCTCCAGCCATGCACTAAATTACTCACTTTCACCGACGTGTGGGACAGCCAGCACCTGGGTCCACCAGCCATGCACTAAATTACTCCATAGTAGATTGACGGTAGACTACCCGGTCGAACCGCCTTAGTAATGCCCAATGAGCCGTCAAATCACAAAACCCCCTCCTTTCCAGCAGTAAGTTGGACGGACGAAGCAACCATCATCTTGAAGAAAACCCCCACTCGCTTCGCTTCTCCCTCATCTCATTCCTCCTTTCACTCTTCTCTCTCAGTTTCCTCTCTTGGATGGACGCCGGAGCACCGGCCGACGTGATGTCTATGGCTCTGGCCAAAACCGTCGAGGCTCATGGTACGAAGAAGCGCAAGCACCCCGCTGAGACTACCGCAGACAAGTTCAAAGCCATCGCCCTGTCAAAGCCCCCCTCTCCGGGATCCCTCATTAAGCAAGTCCAGGTAATGTCTCTGAAGGAAATATGCCCTAGAGGCAATAATAAAGTTATTATTTATTTCCTTATATCATGATAAATGTTTATTATTCATGCTAGAATTGTATTAACCGGAAACATGACACATGTGTGAATACATAGACAAACAGAGTGTCACTAGTATGCCTCTACTTGACTAGCTCATTGATCAAAGATGGTTATGTTTCCTAGCCATAGACATGAGTTGTCATTTGATTAACGGGATCATATCATTAGGAGAATGATGTGATTGACTTGACCCATTCCGTTAGCTTAGCACTCGATCGTTTAGTATGTTGCTATTGCTTTCTTCATGACTTATACATGTTCCTATGACTATGAGATTATGCAACTCCCGTTTACCGGAGGAACACTTTGTGTGCTATCAAACGTCACAACGTAACTGGGTGATTATAAAGGTGCTCTACAGGTGTCTCCGAAGGTACTTGTTGGGTTGGCGTATTTCGAGATTAGGATTTGTCACTCCGATTGTCGGAGAGGTATCTCTGGGCCCTCTCGGTAATGCACATCACTTAAGCCTTGCAAGCATTGCAGCTAATGAGTTTGTTGCGAGATGATGTATTACGGAACGAGTAAAGAGACTTGCCGGTAACGAGATTGAACTAGGTATTAAGATACCGACGATCGAATCTCGGGCAAGTAACATACCGATGACAAAGGGAACAACGTATGTTGTTATGCGGTTTAACCGATAAAGATCTTCGTAGAATATGTGGAAGCCAATATGGGCATCCAGGTCCCGCTATTGGTTATTGACCGGAGACGTGTCTCGGTCATGTCTACATAGTTCTCGAACCCGTAGGATCCGCACACTTAACGTTACGATGACAGTTTTATTATGAGTTTATGAGTTTTGATGTACCGAAGGAGTTCGGAGTCCCGGATAAGATCGAGGACATGACGAGGAGTCTCGAAATGGTCGAGACGTAAAGATCGATATATTGGACGACTATATTCGGACATCGGAAAGGTTCCGAGTGATTCGGGTATTTTTCGGAGTACCAGAGAGTTACGGGAATTCGTATTGGGCCTTAATGGGCCATACGGGAAAGGAGAGAAAGGCCCCAAAGGGTGGCCGCACCCCTCCCATGGACTAGTCCGAATTGGACTAGGGAGGTGGGGCGCCCCTTCCTTCCTTCTCCTTCTCCCTTCCCTTCTCCTACTCCAACAAGGAAAGGAGGACCGGGAGTAGGACTCCCCCCTTGGCGCGCCCTCCTCCTAGGCCGGCCGCCTCCCCCCTTGCTCCTTTATATACGGGGGCAGGGGGGCACCCCAAAGACAGAACAATTGATCTATTGATCTCTTAGCCGTGTGCGGTGCCCCCCTCCACCATATTACACCTCGATAATATCGTAGCGGTGCTTAGGCAAAGCCCTGCGTCAGTAGAACATCAACATCGTCACCACGCCGTCGTGCTGACGAAACTCTCCCTCAACACTCGGCTGGATCGGAGTTCGAGGGACGTCATCGAGCTGAACGTGTGCTGAACTCGGAGGTGCCGTGCGTTCGGTACTTGATCGGTCAGATCGTGAAGACGTACGACTACATCAACCGCGTTGTGTTAACGCTTCCGCTTTCGGTCTACAAGGGTACGTGGACAACACTCTCCCCTCTCGTTGCTATGCATCACCATGATCTTGCGTGTGCATAAGAAATTTTTGAAATTACTACGTTCCCCAACAGTGGCATCCGAGCCTGGTTTTATGCGTACCTGTCATATGCACGAGTAGAACACAAGTGAGTTGTGGGCGATATAAGTCATACTGCTTACCAGCATGTCATACTTTGGTTCGGCGGTATTGTTGGATGAAGCGGCCCGGACCGACATTACGCGTACGCTTACGCGAGACTGGTTCTTCCGACGTGCTTTGCACAGAGGTGGCTGGCGGGTGTCAGTTTCTCCAACTTTAGTTGAACCGAGTGTGGCTACGCCCGGTCCTTGCGAAGGTTAAAACAGCACCAACTTGACAAACTATCATTGTGGTTTTGATGCGTAGGTAAGAACGGTTCTTGCTAAGCCCGTAGCAACCACGTAAAACTTGCAACAACAAAGTAGAGGATGTCTAACTTGTTTTTGCAGGGCATGTTGTGATGTGATATGGTCAAAGCATGATGCTAAATTTATTGTATGAGATGATCATGTTTTGTAACCGAGTTATCAGCAACTGGCAGGAGCCATATGGTTGTCGCTTTATTGTATGCAATGCAATCGCCCTGTAATGCTTTACTTTATCACTAAGCGGTAGCGATAGTCGTAGAAGGATAAGATTGGCGAGACGACAATGATGCTACGATGGAGATCAAGGTGTCACGCCGGTGACGATGGTGATCATGACGGTGCTTCGGAGATGGAGATCACAAGCACAAGATGATGATGGCCATATCATATCACTTATATTGATTGCATGTGATGTTTATATTTTATGCATCTTATCTTGCTTTGATTGACGGTAGCATTATAAGATGATCCCTCACTAAATTATCAAAGTATAAGTGTTCTCCCTGAGTATGCACCGTTGCGAAAGTTCTTCGTGCTGAGACACCACGTGATGATCGGGTGTGACAGGCTCTACGTTCAAATACAACGGGTGCAAAACAGTTGCACACGCGGAATACTCAGGTTAAACTTGACGAGCCTAGCATATAACAGATATGGCCTCGGAACACGGAGACCGAAAGGTCGAGCGTGAATCATATAGTAGATATGATCAACATAGTGATGTTCACCGTTGAAACTACTCCATCTCACGTGATGATCGGACATGGTTTAGTTGATATGGATCACGAGATCACTTAGAGGATTAGAGGGATGTCTATCTAAGTGGGAGTTCTTAGGTAATATGATTAATTGAACTTAAATTTATCATGAACTTAGTCCTGATAGTATTTTGCAAATTATGTTGTAGATCAATAGCTCGCGTTGTTGCTTCCGTGTGTTTATTTTTGATATGTTCCTAGAGAAAAATTATGTTGAAAGATGTTAGTAGCAAAGATGCGGATTGGATCCATGATCTGAGGATTATCCTCATTGCTGCACAGAAGAATTATGTCCTTGATGCACCGCTAGGTGACAGACCTATTGCAGGAGCAGACGCAGACGTTATGAACGTTTGGCTAGCTCAATATGATGACTACTTGATAGTTTAGTGCACCATGCTTAATGGCTTATAATCGGGACTTCAAAGACGTTTTGAACGTCATGGACCATATGAGATGTTCCAGGAGTTGAAGTTAATATTTCAAGCAAATACCCGAGTTGAGAGATATGAAATCTCCAACAAGTTCTACAGCTAAAATATGGAGGAGAATGGCTCAAGCAGTGAGCATGTGCTCAGATTGTCCGGGTACTACAATCGCTTGAATCAAGTGGGAGTTAATCTTCCAGATAAGATAGTGATTGACAGAATTCTCTAGTCACCATCACCAAGTTAGTAGAACTTCGTGATGAACTATAATATGCAAGGGATAACAGAAACAATTCCCAAGCTCTTCGTGATGCTGAAATCGACGAAGGTAGAAATCAAGAAAAACATCAAGTGTTGATGGTTGACGAGACCACTAGTTTCAAGAAAAGGGCAAAGGGAAGAAGGGGAACTTCAAGAAGAACGGCAAGCAAGTTGCCGCTCAAGTGAAGAAGCCCAAGTCTGGACCTAAGCCTGAGACTAAGTGCTTCTGCTGCAAAGGAACTGGTCACTGGAAGGATGGCAAAGTGAACAAAGGTATATTTGATGTATATATTATTGATGTGTATTTTACTAGTGTTCGTAGCAACCCCTCGGTATTTGATACTGGTTCAGTTGCTAAGAGTAGTAACTCGAAACGGGAGTTGCAGACTGAACAGAAACTAGTTAAGGGTGAAGTGACGATGTGTGTTGGAAGTAGTTCCAAGATTGATATGATCATCATCGCACACTCCCTATACTTTCGGGATTAGTGTTGAAACTAAATAAGTGTTATTTGGTGTTTGCGTTGAGCATGAATATGATTTGATCATGTTTATTGCAATACGGTTATTCATTTAAGTTAGAGAATAATTGTTGTTCTGTTTACATGAATAAAACCTTCTATGGTCATACACCCAATGGTTTGTTGGATCTCGATCGTAGTGATACACATATTCATAATATTGAAGCCAAAAGATGCAAAGTTAATAATGATAGTGCAACTTGTTTGTGGCACTGCGGTTTAGGTCATATTGGTGTAAAGCGCATGAAGAAACTCCATGCTGATGGGATTTTGGAATCACTTGATTATGAATCACTTGATGCTTGCGAACCATGCCTTATGGGCAAGATGACTAAGACTCCATTCTCCGGAACAATGGAGCAAGCAACTGACTTATTGGAAATCATACATACTGATGTATGCGATCCGATGAGTGTTGAGGCTCGCGGCGGGTATCGTTATTTTCTAAACTTCACAGATGATTTGAGCAAATATGTGTATATCTACTTGATGAAACATAAGTCTGAAACATTTGAAAAGTTCATATAATTTCAGAGTGAAGTGGAAATCATCGTAACAAGAAAATAAAGTTTCTACGATCTGATCGCGGAGACGAATATTTGAGTTACGAGTTTGGCCTTCAGTTAAAACAATGTGAAATAGTTTCACTACTCACGCCATCCGGAACACCACAACGTAATGGTGTGTCCGAACGTCATAACCGTACTTTATTGGATATAGTGCAATCTATGATGTCTCGTACCGATTTACCACTATCGTTTTGGGGTTATGCATTAGAGAATCTAGACAAATCTAAGACAAGAATTTTGGGACGGAGGGAGTACTTTATGAACATCAATGCTACCTTTTAAGAGGGTATATTTGCCTCAGTAACTTGTGTTATGGATATTGCATGTAATCCCTCGGCTCTCATGCCTTTGAAGACATGTTCTAGTGTCTTTGTTCACTCATTTCTGTGCGTATATGTAGTCATATATGGAGTATAATATCGAAAATCATCTTATATTTCTGAACAGAGGTAGTAATAAAATATGGTTTCTGTTTGAATTAGAACCAGGTCCGCGGTGGAGATGAAGTTCTCAAAGTCATGCCGTGTGAACTGGAAGACCTGATGATGAGTTCTACTGCTGAACTATCTAGCTTATGTGTCCTTGTCGCCACGTGTCCTGAACTAGTGTTTTCATGTAACATTGTTGTCAGGCGTGTTCTCAAGGCTATACTTGACCACAACAATTTCCTGGTTGTGCCTTCGATTACGAAGGGTGTGGTTCTTGTAAAGCTTCCCAACAAATCTGATGCGGCCTATCTTCATCATCATGTTTATGAGTGGAAAGACCACTCTGTTAGGTTCTCCAAGGTTGACAAGATGGTGATGGTGCATGTAGACATCTCACACAAAGTCCATGGCCTAGTCAGTTATGCGGGGTTCATCCCGTAGGTCGGTGGCAAGAAATAGTATGCAGAGTTTAGTTAGTGCAACTTTGCTTGTCTGTAGTAAGTACTATTGTTCAGTACTTGATTTGTGTTTGTGAACCCTGTATTGTTTATTAGTACTGCCGCTTTTGGTGTGTCAACGGTCTATGTTAATGTCCGTCCACTCAATTCAGTCTGTATATTTTGAAGTATCCAGATCATATTTTTTGTGAGGACGGTTTATCAATTATGGTTACACTCCAATATCTGTATGCATTGCAGGGTTTATCGCACCCACCAGGATTTCCAGTCCCATGGATGTTCGGTCCATAAGATTCGTCACGACCTTTGGACTATCCTGCTTGTGGGAGTAGGCGGGGCCCCTGCATGCCACGCGTAGTTGGACGATCAATCTTCTATTTAGTACTTCAACATAGTGATTTCCTGGTAAGGATTCACTCGTGTCACATCAAGTAAATCTTATTGATTTACTGTCTAAATCTTATTGATTTAATGTCATGTTTTCTTTCTTTTCCTGCAATTTTACGATGCAGGTTTTGCCATGTGACATTCATCACAGAATAAACCGTTTGGTTTGCTCTACGATGGCTATTTTTGCAGGTTTCACTTCTTATGTCGTGTCACTAACGAAGGCACTGTCCATCACTTATATTACTGGAAAAAATTGGATCAGTCTGTTGTCTGAGTACAAGCTGAATCCCTATGATGAACTTCAGTTTGGTTTAACAAAAACGCCACAATTAGTCCTTCTCGCGTTTAAAAGAAATGAAGAAAAAAAACTGGATGACGGTCACGGATCCTAGTCAAGTTAGAAAGCTGATCATAGCAGACCAGACACAATCGCCGCTGTCTCGCACAGATCGAGCACCGGCAATTGCTCTAGCACTGACAGCGGCAGCAGCTCAGTCTGATCCAGCTGAGGATTGGGCACCGACCGCGTCAGCGGATCAATCTGATCTACCGGAGGATCGGGCATCGACACCGGCACCTGCTCCGACACTGGCACCAGCTCTACAAGGAGCACCATCACCGGTAGCAGCAGCGGCTTCGGCACCTGCACCAACACTTGCAGTTGCATCTGCTCCGGCCCGTGCAGTTGCACCGGCAACATACTGGGCTGCAGTTCGCACTTCATATACCAAAGTCCTTACAAAAACCGACATGTCCACCTTCTTGGTAAGCATTGGCCGCCCAAGTGCTTCGTTCTTTTTTCTTTCCATGTTGTTTCACATGATTCACGGTGTTGATCTAACTGTTTGGGTATGTCTTCTTGTTTGCAAACAGAGAATCCCTAGAGCAACGAGGGAGTCGTTCAACAATCCGGGCGACCGCGGCCAAGTTTCTCTTACCATGCGCAGCCTTGGTGTGAATGAACCTGCTCAATATACCGTAAGTACAAAGGATGGTCGCATGATGATTGATGCTAAAGGATGGTCAAGGTTCAAATCTAAATCATATCTTGCGGTAGGGGATGATGTCAAAATCGAACTTTCTCGGCAAGGAGAGCTGGTCCAAATCAACTTTGAAATTCTTCAGTAGCAGCACGCAACTGCCGAACTGATCTATCCTCCGAGAGATTTTGATGTAATAATCTGGCATGGTGAAACAAGTGTCCTATGTGTATAAGTAGTATGACAGTATTATTTATCACATGGTATATCGTTGATAGAATTGCAACTCTGATTGCTGGTTAGGAACTGTCGTTCGATTTCATTCCAACAGCTGCCGTGCTTTATTCAATTTTGTGTATTCGCCTTGCGACAGCATCTAAAACCAGCGCCGTACCGATCGCTTGCAATATGAAAAGTGCTGAGGTAGAACACATGGGCCCCCAAACATGCAGGGTCGGCCTGCGGCCCAAAGTTCAGAACCGTGAGCCTATCTGAGTATTATATTCTCAGCTGAACCCCCATAAAAAAAGATGAACCCCCATAAAAAAAGCTGAACCCCCATAATGCCCGTGCGTTGCAGAGGGAGTATATTTCTCGACAAGGTGAGCCTGTGATATAAAAGATTTGTATATTTCTTTACAAAGGGAGTATCTCTCTGTCAAAAAATATATTTATGTGTAACTAGTTACTCCTGTCTTTCTACTTCCTTTCGCTGATATGTGGGGCAACCGGCAATGGGGTCCACGTGCCATATGCACAAATTAGAGCGCACAACTTCACGGTAGACACACCCCGGTCGTAGCGCCGCAGTAATGCCCAATGAGCCATCAAATCACAACCCCCCTTTCCAGCTTTAGCAGTAAGCTGGATGGACGAAGCGGCAATATTTCAC
This sequence comes from Triticum aestivum, assembly GCF_018294505.1. NCBI lineage: Eukaryota > Viridiplantae > Streptophyta > Magnoliopsida > Poales > Poaceae > Triticum > Triticum aestivum. The sequence goes on along the minus strand of NC_057808.1, from coordinate 309,445,645 downwards.
TGGGCCTGAATTCCCTTCTCCCTCGTCTGCTTGTTTAGAGAAAACCCCCTCTCGGCGATTGCATAGGGTTTTCTCATGGAGAACCAGGTACGAATTCTTCATCCATCCCCGATAAATCCAAGTCCCTTGGTCGCAGGTAATCCTAGGATGGCAGCCGCCGCCGTTGATGCATTTTTCTTCCTACTGAATCTAGTGTGTTTCATTTGCAGTGCCCAAAGTGCGAGTACCCTACAGGTTTCTGCGCCCTCGGTGAGACGCCACACTTGTTCCTTCTCATCTTAACACAGCATTTTGAAATGCGCACAGTATGTTCCTAGAATCCTCTTTTCCATCCGGGAGGGTGGGGGTTTTTTGAACATGCTGTGTTCTCATATTATTTTTCCTGCCGTGTATTATTTGCTCTGCCAGAACACATGTACTCAAGATGCTCGGCCTTGCCATAACTGAATACACTAGTTTAATGGTCACAGTGAAGACAAGCCATGGATATAAGTTTCGAGTTGGGTTCATGAACCAAGAAGATCGCTGCTTTTTTTATGGCTAAACTTGGATAAACTTTCTCAAGTGTTACAGACTGAAAGTTGGCGCACGAATGTTGATGGAAATAGCAGAACCTGGTCTCATCTTCACTGCGATCTTCCACCCCGACGTCGTTCTAATTGTTCATCCATGTTAGTTTTGTATCTGGTTCTTGCTTGTTGCCTCGATAACTTCTTAATCCACCTATTCTGTCTAACTAATCACAATTTAACTTTAGAAGTAGCAACGAATCTCTCACGAAGATGCTACTTCTAACTAATATTTTCTTATAATTGGTGGCACATGTAGGTTTTTTCAGAGTTAAGCAGTCTGCTCGTTTGTTACTCTGTAATAACTCGGCTATTACTAATGGCACTGAAGTTGACTGGATCGACATCCACAAGTTCCTACACTTTATTGATCGTCTTGAGGTCCTTGTGGGGCGTTTCAATGGTGGAAGGCCACGTGGGATATGTGTGCCACTGCTGCACTCGTTGAACAGGTCCAACTGTGTCGAGAAACTTATGGTACGAGCTGTTTTCTGTTATATATGTTGTTCATAAACTATTGCTTATACATAGTTTTACAGCTGTGATCTTCTTGAAACAGGAACTGCCGAGTTCTATTGTTCCTATACAGATGCCTGACCATGGTCGGGTCAGACTTGCGCTTGGTCACAACATGATGTTTATGTCGACCTACTCAATTCCCCTTGGAGGTGAAAAGATACTTATTCATGGGTGGTCTCAAATAATGAAGGCCCGTCCATCTTGGAGAATAGGACAGAAGATTATGTTCATGCTTTTCCATGGCTCTAAAGCGAATATCCTGTTTATTGATCACGTTGCGAGATGAAGCCGCTTTCAGAAGGTTGTGGATGCACGGGGTGGCGCCTGGGCCTTGTCCTAGGCTTGGCGTCCTCACCCTTGGTTAACTGTAGGCAAAGTAGCACTGTTCGAGGCATGCTTTGTACGGTTGAACTTGTATAAGTACTCATACTGCTTTCAGCTTTGGTTGTTAAGTGCCCCTGCTGGTTTCAGTTAAGGTTGTTAAGTACTCCTGCTGCATTTACAGTCTGTCGTGTTTCTTTAGTCCTGTCTTCCTCCAGCCGCCAAAACCAAACCAGCGCCGGCAGGGCCGCCTGCTTCCGCCTCCCACGGCTGGCTGCGCCTCAGCGCACGCATCGCCGCCACACCGTCTCCTAAATCGTTAACGCCGACGTCCTCCGCGCGCTTTGGTGCGCTCGTCGCGGCGCCGCCCTCTCGCGTTGTCAACATGGTCAACAAACAACAGGAATCGGCAGAAGTACGTGGAGAGGATGACAGTAGGGGCCCACCACATCAGCGTATGGAAAAATAAAATGCTTCCTCCTAGTGTTTTCCTGACATCTGGGACCCACGACATTGTGAGCGTATATAGTCAATAGACAAGAGAACAGCACAAGATCGGCTGACACCTGGGACGTAGCTACTCGAGCAGTATTTTTTTGTTTGGTATTGTTCAGACGGAGCAGGGTTTGAACTGGGCTGTGGCCCGTCTAGCCCAGGCTTATATTTTATGTTCACCATGTGACCAGCCCAGCTATTTTTTCTTTGTGAAAATGAGCCCAGTTTATTTTTTCTGAAGAATACCCAATCCAGGCCTACTTATTTTTCTACTCCCTGATGGGCTGCAACTCTTTCAAGACGCCTGCAAATCTTGAAAGTAATATGAAATGGGTTGTAAATATAAAAACTGATGACAAATTGGCAATTACTTTATAATTTCTGAATTTTTTCACATTTTCAGATTCCTATTTCACTGGGCATTAACCTAATTTAAATATATCTTCAAAGTACTTTAAATCTGGCTTGACATTTCGGTATTAAAAATAGTTTGGAACCCACAAAAATATGCGAAATTGGCCCTGGCCAACCCAAAAAAACGACTGCAATAAATTGCATAAGAAGTTGCCATGAGCTATATATAAATTATTAAAAAAAGAGGGAGTGGTCTGACTTGTGGGCCTGTTTAGTTGACGCGTATGCAAGATTTTTTTAGTTATTATATACGTCAACAAACGATTCTAGCAGACGTAATCGTTGGATGTCAATCCAACGGCCGTCGTGTTTCTTCAATCTCTGATCTTCTTGCTCTAGCCGCCAAAGTAGCGCCGGCGGGACCGCCTACTCCCGCCTCCCGTGGCCGGCTGTGCTGCCGCACAGGCCTCAGCGGCCCCTACTACTCCCACCGCTGGCCAGGGCATCACACTACGCAGCCACACACCCTGTTATTCTGCGGCGATGGCAGCCTCACACCGCAGCCGAACCGGTGAACCCTCGTACTCCACTCCGCGCGGGCTTCCACTGCCGCGTCTTCCCCGGCTCCGCATCGTCCCCTTCCTAGGCTTCGCCGTCGTCCACCGCCGTGGTGCTCTCGGCGCGGCGTGGTCAATGTGGTCAATGACTGACTTCCATCGGAAGAGTATTGTACGTGGAGAGGCTGACAGCTGGGTCCACGACAGCCGCAAGGAAGTGCCTCATTATTATGCGGAAAATAATTATTCCTCCACCTGACAGCAGGGACCCACCGGACGGGCCACCAGTATTTCGTGAAAAAAAACCGTTTCCCCCTGACTGCTGGGACCCACAGGACGGGCCACCGTATTTCGCGAAAAAACGTTCCCCCGCTGTCAGCTCGGACCCACCGGAAGTGTCTCCTTATTAGCACAAAAAAATGAATACCCCCTGCTAGCTAGGACCCACCTTGGTGGGAGGCTGACTTGCGGGTCTACTAAGTTGACTGGGACGGAGGCCTTTATCAATTTTTGTCAATATATGAACGATTCTAGCTAGTGACCGTACGATGTCCATCCAACGGTTGTAGTGCTTCTTCAACCTCTGGTCTTCTTGCTCCAGCCGCCCAAAGCAGCACCGGTCGTGCCGCCTACTCCTGCCGCCCGTGGCCAGCTGTGATGCCGCGGAGGCCTCACCGCCCCCTACCACTCCCACCGCTGGCCAGGCCATCCCTCTACGCACCCACACCCCCTGTTATTCTGCGGCGACGACAGCCTCACACCGCAGCCGAACGAGTGAACCCTCATACTCCTCTACGCGTGGGCATCCACTGCCGCGTCTTCCCCGGCTCCGCGTCGTCCCCTTCCTAGGCCTCGCCGTCGTCCACCGCCCTGGTGCTCTCAGCGCGGCGTGGTCAACGTGGTCAAGGAATGGCTTCCATCGGACGTGGACTCTACGTGGAGAGGCTGACAGCTGGGTCCACGGCCGCAGCAAGGAAGTGCCTCCTTATTACGCGCAAAATAATTATTCCTCCACCTGACAGCGGGGACCCACCGGACCGGCCACCGTATTTCGCGAAAAAACGTTCCCCCCTGACTGCTGGGACCCACCAGCTACATCTTCGCACGCAAGGAAGTGCATCCGAAAAAAACGATTCGCCCCATGACTGCTGGGACCCACCAGCTACATCTTCGCACGCAAGGAAGTGCGTCCGAAAAAACGATTTGCCCCCCTGACTGCTGGGACCCACCAGCTACATCTTCGCACGCAAGGAAGTGCGTTCGGGCAAAAAAACAAAACGATTCCCCCCCTGACTGCTGGGACCCAGCAGCTACACCTTCGCATGCAAGGAAGTGCGTCCGGGCAAAAAAAACGATTCGCCCCCCTGACTGCTGGGACCCACCAGCTCCATCTTCGCAGGCAAGGAAGTGCCTGAGGTCGGGACCCACCTGGTCGAAGCGTACGTAGCATTGTCATTCTGGTCGCGAACATGTACGTACATATATACTGGTCGATGTAGAGGCGCGCACGTGTCGTAGTAGAGGCGCTTACGTGTTGTAGTAGAGGCGCACACGTAGCATGTACATGTACGTAGAGCGGCCAGGGTGCAAGAAAGAAAATACGGCCACGTACGTACATATGGGCAGGGTCTCGAACGCCTACTCGCGCATACGTACGGCCAGGGCTCGTGTAGATGGCTGGGTCGGAACAGATAAACAACGTCATCGTCGTGTTCATGGGGAGGCAACGGAATGCGTCGTGTTCATGGGGAGGCAACGGAATGCTCGTGTTCATCGGGAGGCAACGGAACGTGTGGGAGCCAACCGGCTGGCTCGGAACGGAATGCGTGGTCGTGTTCATCGGGAGGGCTTGGAAGGAACAGGCGATGGAAACGAGGCCCGGCGTACCGCAAAACGGAGGAAACGGCCTTGTGTTCGACCGGCCACGTTCGAAACGGGATCCTGTTCATCGGGAGGGGTCTGGCGTACCGCAAAACGGAGGAAACAGACCTCCTACGGTCGAAACGGGGGTCCTGTTGATTGGGAGGGGTGTGGCGTACCGCAAAACGGAGGAAACGGACTTGTGTTGGAGCGGTACGGTCGAAACGGGGGTCCTGTTGATCGGGAGGGGTGTGGCCTACCGCAAAACGGGACTCCACGGGATACAGTTCATCTCCACCGTCGACCTCCTCTAGCCTCCACGGGCTACCGTCGACCTCCTCCAGCCTCCACGGGCTCCTATTCATCCAGCCTCCACTGCGCGCTACTCCACCCGCTACTGTTCAACCACCCCTCCACGGGCACCCCTCCACTGTCTACTGTTCATCCAGCCCTCCACACCACGGGGTCCTGTTCAACCACCCCTCCACGGCCACCCCTCCACCGTCTACTGTTCATCCAGCCCTCCACACCACAGGGTCCTGTTCATCCAGAGGCAACGCCACCGCTCACTGTTCATCCACCCCCCCCGCAACGCTCACTGTTCATCCAATCGATCGGCTTCAGTTAGCAGCAGTAGCGAAGGAATCGCTCGATCGGGTTCAGTTAACAGCCATCGATCGATCGCTCGGGTTCAGTAACGCGTAGCCTGTAGTGCAATCGCCCGGGTTCAGTTAGAGCCCAACGCCTCGCTCGGGTTCAGTTAGAGCCAACGCCTCGCACACACGCGCGTACGTGTACGAGAGAAACGCGCATCGCTCGGCCCCCGACCTCCCACCGTAACCGGGAACTCCCCAAAATTTTCCTCGCCCTCACTTCTACCACGGTTTTTTCCGTCATGGACGGCCCAAAGAATGTCATGCAGCTACGTCTCCGGCCCGTCCAGGACGAAAAGCCCATTTTCTGTCATGATTTTTTGTCATAGAAGTAGGAGCCCACCACATCTATGATGATACCGGGTTTTGTCACAATTATTGTCATAGAAGTGTCATATGTATGGCAGAAAAAATTTCGTTCGGCCCAAAATGTCACGGATGTGTCTTTTTTTGTAGTGCATTCTCCACGGTTCCCTCGACGCTCGCCTCGTTTCAACGGCGGCAGTAGGGTTTAAGGTAAGCTTCGCACTAACCTAATCTTCCACCTGCTCATGCTTACAATCAGTGTGACAGCTAATGAAAATCATGCTTACAATCAGTCTCCGAGTACTACGCCAATCACCCTTAAATAGCTCTGGACCTTTGGGTCAAAGTTGTGACACTGTGTACAAATAAAGAAAAATAGATTGGTGCTTCTTTCAGAAAAGAGTACTCCCTAGAAAACTGCTAATATAAGCTACTAGTATTTGGTTAGAGGATTTGCTGCCGAGAAAGATCCGTCCACAGAGAGCGCCACACATCCCACTGGTGGTGGTGGATGCCAATGCGTGCATGGAGCATGGTTGGTGTCGATAATTTTTACTTGGCACACCTCGCACTCTGCATATACGCCGGTTCCATTCGTACATTTGTGCAGTTCCACCAAAATGCAGCTGAATAACCCTATTTGCACAGATAATGAAAAAGCGTGATTACATTATAGTGGCACTAGTTGATGAAACACGCAAAATAAATAGAAGAAAATATTGCGATAGTATCATAGTATGCCATACTGCGAGGGCGAGATGGGCCCTGTGACGCCTCATACGGTACGCCACGCCTCATACTGGAAATCGTCCCATGTCTCCCCGATACACCTTCTGCCAGTGATGAACATCAGTGTACAGCGGTAGTACAAGGAGGGGCCTTGAGACATTCAAATCTCTATTTTTGTGCAGATCAACTAAAATTAAGCACCCCAGTTTGCAGAAACGCTTAAACATTAACAATGGGACTAGTTGATGAAACATACATTAACAAAGAGAAGCACTTTCTTTATGTACATTGGAAATGAAATGATAGAGAGGACACTCGCTCTATTTTAACTGTATTATTACTTCATTTTATCAGTGACACTAGGATCAAGTGGGTGGCAAACGAGGTGTACCGTGCGTCGCAAGGATGAAGGCCGGGGGTGCTTAGACTGGGATGCTGAAGCTGGCTCTTTCAGTCCCTATCTTCCCCCTGATGTTTCTGTGGTAGCATTTGGGTTGTAATCCAAACTTGGTCGAGCTGGTGCTGCGTCCCCCTACCTACCTAGCTTATGTGTAACTTGTCTCTTGCTAGTACTCAGTCTGTTCTAGTAGTAGTTGCATAACTGCTCGTTTACACTGAGATGTTGTCTGATAATGGTTCTCTATGGTTGGGTTTCTTTAATGAAATCGGAGGGAACCCCCTCTTTCGATATATAAAAAAATAGTGGCACTAGCGGTGCCAAAACATTGCCTCAAATTAATAGTGCCACTAGATTAAGGTGTAAAATAATAACATTACCACTTTATCATGTCAGTGCCAAAACAGTAGCACAAGAGCAGGATCAACATGCAGGATCCTTGGCAAACGGTCAGACCAAAAAGGAACATACCTCGTGATGGGAACCATATCTGCAGTCAACGCCATCGTAGAAGGGATGACACCAGTCACCAACATGGATGATTCAATTCATGGGACCTTTTGGTGCAGTTCGCCTAAGATGAAGCAATGTCCCATGAGCTAGCAGCTTCTTCTTCTTCTTTTTTTAAGAAAGGGGCTCCAGCCCCGGTTCCATTTCCATCAGAAAATGAAACCCACAGAGCTTCTTATTCATTAGTTGCAATAAAATTGAGCAACATCAAGGTTGGTCATGAAGCTCCTGGAATGTTCAACTATAATTTGGATATCATTTGTGCAGTTCAACTAAGATCAAGCGGGAAATGTATATCTCTATTTGCACAAAAAAGGTGGAAAGGAGGGTGACTAACAAGTGATGAAACATGCATCAAATGAAAAAGCATGTTCCTTATCTGAATGCCAATCGTACAAGGACAGTAGCAATTTCTAGCAGCATTGCTAGATATTAGTGTGGGCATTAGGATTAACTATGACAACCGTTAAATACGACATTACTTTAATGGTGCCATTGCTTCATTTTACCAGCAACATTACATTAACAGCTGCGGTATTTGGGCACGGGAGAGTAGGCGGACCAGGACAGTTGCATCTCTAACGAAAAGAAGCAACTTATCTTAATGGGAAATTTAGCAGGACATGAAAAAAAGTGCCATTGATTCATATTACTGGAGGCATTACATTGAAAACAACATTGGTTTCACGTGTCCTTACTTTTAACAGTGCGACTGCTACATTTTACCAGTGGCATTACATAAGAGCGGCTCAGGGCAACAAACATCAGAAGAGGATATCTGGGTTGGTCCCATTTTTTTTTGGTATATAGCCACCTTATACTGTGTGAGGCTAGCAAATCTAGTGCTGGACTTACTCTGTTGACTTGTCCCCCAGCCCCACTTTCTTTCCTTTTTCAACCAATAGATCGGGTTTATATTGAGTTTGTATTGCGTTCCCTTTATTTCCCTAGTAGACCTAGATACCAGTTGGATAGCCAGCCTCTGCTACATTTCGCCCCCATTATTTCCTCTTTCGACCAAGTCCTAGATTCGGGTAACAAATCTCCCCCACCCCACCCCCTTTCTTCCTTGTTTGAACCAAGTACTACTAGATTCGAGTGCATGAACTCGTTTTACCTCTTAACAGTAAAAAATTAGGTGGTTTTCGAACAGCCGACCGATCCTATCTACGAGGGGGCTAAGAAATAGTAAAACATACAAATGCAACGACGTCAGGAACTCGGGAAGTAGAGCAAGGCCGGTTTCAAAGGAAGTTATACCTGAGGGTCACCGGGATGTCGCTAGGTGGCCGGCGGGAGGCCGGATCTGCCCATACTACGGCAGCGAGGAAGAAGGGGTGGGAGGCCCTCCCTCGCCAGTGATGCTTAGGAGAGAACGGCAAGGCACGCTGATCGGGACACACCGGAAGTAGGTAAGAGCCGTCGCCGAGGACGACCGCGTGAACGTTTCACCTTCTCACCTTCCCCAGCGGAGAGGATCCGGCTGGATCTGTGACCAGCGGTGAGTAGAGAGAGAGAGAGTGTGGCCACCGCTGTCGTGTTTAGATCTGGAGAGGACGAGACAGTGTGAAGAGAGCAACACTAGCAAGCAAGCGCGGAGGCTCTTGCCTATATAGTGGAGTACTAGTTTTCTTTTGTCTACCGGCCGGAGCCGGTTTGACCTCGGCAATGACTGTCGAGAAGTCTTCATGCACGTGCCCCGGAGGCGCAGTTGTCGTCATTTTGATCTGAAGCACCGGATTATAACATACAACACGAAAAAATGCCACATGACAAGAAATCATAACCTCACTTCCCAAAGGAGACAAGATGAATCCCGACGGACAAACTAGACGAGGATCAAAGCTCAAATTAAAGATAAACTCGTAGAAAAGGGGTCCATCGATAGATGCCCTAATTAACATAGCCGGCTTGACCTAGATGGCAGCCGAGTACTCTTCGTGCATGTGCCCCCAATGACTAGCCCAACTCAGTTGTCGCTGTTGAACCCTCGCAGTGATCCGAAGCACATGACACCTAATTTTGCGAGATGACAACAAACCTTTTTTTTAGATTTCTCACCAGAACTACAGCCCTGTACAACACAGCCTGCACGATATGTAGACGATAGCCAATCCAGGCGTGTCTGCTGGAGTCTGGTCACATGCATGGATGGACTGATCTTCCGTGTCTTGCAGGGATCGTCCAGGTACCAACATATGTACTCCTACAACACTTCTCTAGTAGTACTATCGCTCGTCTCTCTCTTCTATTAACTCACCCGACTTGCGGGGCCAGGGAGTGTGCCTATGGTCGGTTCTCAATTGCGGTCCCACATGTGTGTGCAAATACAATATGACATGCGTTCCATTCGGAGAGCGGCGTGCCAGGCCAACCGACCGTCTGGGGTGCGATAAGAACACGACGGGCGTGTTGTATACTCCGTACATGTGTACCGCCGTTTTCTTGAGGCTTTGCTCCATGGCGCAATCCATGGATACAAAATTACCATACTCTACTATTTAAAAGTCGAGGGCGGGGCTTTTCCCGCGCGGTAGGCGGGGCAGTTCCGCCTAGTCGGTTCGACAAAGGCGCGAGAAGATGAGGGAGTAGGCTGCTGCAAACGTAGGGCTGTGTGATTTGACAGTGAGTTACTGCTGGACAGGTGGAGCCCGGTGATTTGACTTTCCATTATCATTTTAACTCTGGTGCTCCGACCGGCGTGAGTCTCCCGATCCCTGACCACCTCCATACAGGTGCCTCTCCCGATGCTCCACCATGTAGAGGCTGGCTCTTGCTTGAGAGCCCACTCCTCCACTTTTTCCTTGCCTCTTTCCCCCACATATGCAAAAATGCCATGTAAAGCGGGCTTATAGCCCACTATTGTACTTGATCCTACAGGTGCTAAGCCTGCCACATAGGTATAAAGCTGATGTGGCAAGTTAATTAGGAAGAGAGAGACTAGTTAGGTGACCCCAGGAAGAAACGGTGATAAGCGCGTGTACCTAGATGAAGCAAACTTAGCAACAAAAAACTAAGCACCTATGCATTGGGCACTTGAGTTACTAAGCCATTTAATGCCCATAGCACCTCATTTAAGCACCATTTCATTGGAAGGGGTCACTCCTTGGCAAATGCAATAAATACTATGAAGAAAGAGATAGAGAGAAGTAAACAAAAAATACTCTTATAGCCAACCTTATAGCTAACCTTGTTGTATGAGTGACTAAGTGATGACTATGTATCACATGCCAACATCAGATAGCCTAACGCACCGTGTTAAATCTCCAAGGGCGCGACCGCGCGAGCGAGGCGACGGTCGTGGTAGGCGCGACCATGATACGGGCTGCTGGCAGCCCTTGGATCTGAGATCGAACGGTCGCGTGCTAAGTTGCTAAAAATTTGCAGAATAACCCTCCAGGATAGGATATTCACCCATAGGTCTAGAATCACGCCATGCAACCGTTCGATCTTAGATTCAAGGGCTCTCGGAAGCCCGTATCATGGGAGAATGGAAAGCTTCGTATCACCTGTAATTTTCCCGGCGCTTGACATGACATCGAAAGCCATTTAATTGGGCATCGAGTAGACATGACATCTAATTGGGCCCCCATAGTACTGTGCATGACTCCATTTATCCACCAGGCAAGCCACTACCCTGCCATTCGCACGCGCCCCCAACTCGACATTTTTACAATCGATAAACCGCTCCTAGTCGTCCCGTCCTTTCACATTACGGCAGTTCCACTAATCCTAACCCTCCTCCCAAATCCATGGCATCCCAAATCTCCATGATCGGCGGTGAGTACATGATTAGAACCATCACCGGTGATGACTTCGATGTCATCTACACCCGTTCTTCCGCAACGGTGAAAGAATGCCTTGCTCGCTTCAAACGCATGTTCGAAAACTCAAATGATGAGTGGGTCGCTGGGCTAGATGTTGAGTACACTACGGTCCTGGGAAGCGAGAAGAATCTAAAGGAGGCAGAGAAGAAGAAGCCCGCCGTGATCTAGGTTTGCGTGCATGACTTATGCTTGGTCTACCACATATGCCATGCCGACGTTGAGTGCGAGGAATTTAAGAAGTTCCGCAAGGGCGGCCTAGTCAAATTCATTACTGTAGACTTTAGGAATGACAAGGAAATCCTGGGTCGGATAGGCCTCATTGTAGGCGACCCCTTCGACCTCCAGAAGGAAGGGCTGGTGCCCTCCCTTGATCAGCCTTCAACGCTGACCCTGGCAGGAGCCATGGTTCATCCTTCGTACGGTGAACTGAAGAAACCTCCACACACGTTTCATCATGCATGGCAGTGGACTGTACTAGATATAGACCACATCCACTACGCTGCAATGGATGGCTACCTTTGTTTCAATATCTATAAGGGTTGGATGAAGAGCAAGAGCCAAGTGTGCGGTTCAAGCAAAGAAGTATCACCCAAGAGGAAGAGGCACAAGGACGAAATCGAGGACGTGGACGAGGACTCCAACTAAGGTGGCAGTGTTGTTGCTCATGGTGGTTCTAATGCAGTGTCTACCGGATTAGTTGCTTAGTTTAATTTCTGGTGTGCTTAGTTTTATTTGAGGGGTGTGTTGTGCTGAGCCCCCAACAGAACTATGTTATGTTTCTTCTCGTTATATTTCGTATATTTCATCTTTTAGTTGGTATAGTACTACCACTCGTTTCTTCACATTATATACGTACAATATATATGGTCAACATCATATAGCCAGCAGTTTAGTTGTCAAAGAATTTCAGGGTGCTTAGTTCTGTCAAAGAATTCCAGGGTGCTTAGTTTTATTTGAGGGGTGTGTTGTGCTGGACACCATTAACTTATCATTGTGAGAATCGGCTTATTTTTGTCATGTAACATGGTCAACAGGTTTGACGTGAAAATAACAATGTCTAATGGCATTTCTGAGCAAACATCTAACTTAACGATGGCATTTTTTAGATATCTAATTGCATTTTTGAGCAGGCATCTCACGGATCGATGGCATTTTTTGAGTTGTTGTAACTTCTAATGGCAAAACTGAGTAGTGATACACAACTAGTGGCATAAATAATAAGAACCCAATAATTAAATAGCTATGCTAATTTCTTTATTTCTTTATACCTTTGTGTGCGAAACAATATACGATGCCTCCCCCCAGATTTTCTTTACAGAGGCAACATAGAACTATATGAGTGCCTTGTTAAAATTTGGAATTATTCCGGGTTCGTTTGGCCTCTTTTATACATTAATTGAGTTTCTGGTCATTTAGTGTGCATAATTCTAATTTCAACTACAAGCACATGCTCCCGTGCACCAAAGTTGATTGAAAAATCACATGTGTGTCCTCGGGTGAATTTCTAGGTCCCATGCAAGAAATGGGAATGAAATTCAAACATCTGGGCATCGTGGTTCGGCCGAGAACATTGAGAAGCTTGGTTTTAAAATTCTTGTAAATCCAAAACACGCCTGAAAATCATGAAACTTGGCATGGTGTCATGTCATGGTACTACCATGCTGTGGTAAAAAAATTGCAGAATAGGAACAAGTTTTGGTATACGTTTCTTGCAAACCGGAGCTTCTCTCAAGAAGGCTCGTGGTTCTGAGAGGGAACGTGTCACCTTTGTGTGCATAATTCAAATTTTAAATACAAGCACATGCTCCAGTGCACCAAAGCTGGTTGAAAAATCACATGTGCGTCCTCGGGTAAATTTCTAGGTCCCATGCCAGAAATGGAAATGAAATTCAAACATCTGGGCGTCATGGCTCGGCTGGAAACAGTGAGAAACTTGGTTTTTTAATTCCTGTAAATCCAAAACACGCATGAAAATCATGAAACTTGGCTTGGTGTCATGACATGGCACCAACATGTTGTGGTAATTTTGCTGTCCGATTTGCGAAGGCGCACACATTAACAATCAACAAAGTCATTTTGGAACAAGTGCTGTCACGTTACAATCGGAAACACAAGTATTATTGGAACCGTGGGCGTTCTATTTACCATTTACGTGCCGCCACGCGTCCCCCTTTTTTATTAGCTAGGAGGCGTCGTGCAGGGTAGCTATTTGAGTACGGGAGGCGTGCGAGCCCTTTGACCTCCATCTGCCGTCCACCTCTCTCCCAAGGTCTCCATTAATGGCGCCTGAGCCTCTGTTTAATGGCGTGGCAATGTGTCACTCGACTGAGATTTAAGAGAGAGAAAAGAAAATCTGAAAAGAAAATTTTGCACGGATCTTAATGTAAGATCTGACGGACCTATATAGCATCTACTGCGACTTATAGCAAGACTGATGGATATATATAAGGATGAAGAGAGTGGATAATAATTGTCTTACATAATTAGGAAGATAATTAAAAAAGCCACCTGCGGCTACACCGGAAATACACAAGGGCAAAAGAAGAAGGAAGACGCATACAACAATCTGGCTCGCTGATCTCTACTTTCTTTATGCGCTGCAGGTCGTGGAGACTAGTTCTCGCGACGGGCGATGATCTCTTTCATCAGTTTCATGTCCTTAATACGCTGCTTGGCAGCATCCATGGATTCCTCCACCAGCCTGTTGCGCTCGATGCGGAGCATGGCATTCTCGTCCATAAGTTTCTTGATGATGACGCCCATCCTCCTCAACAAGGCAGCAGTCTCCTCCTCCTGCTTCACCCTTCCGGCGATCTTTGCCCTCAGCAGGTCGCGCTTGCACCGGAGCTTCGCATTGCCCTCCCCTAGTTGTCGGATGACGCCGGTAGCCTCGTCCTGCAACCTCGCGCAGCCGGAGATCTGATCATCTGGCTATGGACCATCGCATGCAAGCGCCTGTAAGAGTCCTCGCCTGCCCGCGAGAAATTTTCCCAGGCTGCCGCGGCATGGCGGGACCTCCGTGCTGCTTCGGCGGCGCGGCGGGACATCTCTGTTGCTTCCGCGGCATGGCCGGACCAGTCTGCTACATCGACGGCGTGGCGGGACCTCCGTGCTGCTTCGGTGGCACGGCGGGACCTCTGTGCTGCTACTGCTGCGCGGCTGGACATGTCGGCTGCTTTCATGGCGAGGCGGGACATCTCTCATGCTTCCTCTTCCATGCTCACCTCTCCCTGGTGGAAATCTCTCAACCCAGAACTCACGCTGTCCATGGCTTGATTGACTTGATTGTTTTTTGTGGAAGAGGAGTTGAGGAGGAATGTGCAGTCATCTTAGCATAGTAGTATTTATAACCGAGTACTACTAATACACTCCTAAGTGGGAAACAGTTTAGGTTGTGATCGGTGTGAACAGGTTTGCAATTAAATATAGCGTGGTGGTAGTAGTAATTTGGAATGTGACGAGACGCGCTCAAAATTTATTGACGGTTCTAGTTTCGAAGTGCGGCACTATTCCCGGAAGGCGTAACGTCGGCATGTTTTCTCGTTCGTGGTGTAGCATATTCCATGGTACTAGTTCTTTTTCTACTGCTGTGTACGTGCAAAAACTGGCACCGTCGGATACATATCTTACGCTTGGCGTTCGACAGGAATAGCCTCCTGGCGAGCTATAGACTAGTCTTTTTTCAGACGCACTACACCTATCTGTCGGGACTTCTCGCACGCACAATCACTACTCCCTAGGTCGATGCCACCCACATACACTTGTACTCCGAGAAGAGGTGCACGCACGCACTCGTCCTCTCTCACACATGCATCTATAGCTACGAATTGTAGTGTTCTCAACCATCCGATTGGCTCTATCATAGGTTTCACATTGCTCCTTGGCCTTGAGATTGAGAAGTTTAAAACGCGGAGGCTAAGATGGAGGCGCGAGGTTTTGGTTAATGTGCGGGCCGCACACGGCACCAACACGACACGAGCTTCGTCTGCCTGGTGCGCATGCAGTCGGGTGAGTTGTCCAAGTATAGACACAACCAGGCCATCGTTGGTATCCGCGCCTCGACTTTGGCTAGTCATAGTGGAGAGTAACATAGACTAGTTAGTAGTCTATGTTACTAGTACCTTCATATTGGGTAGTGTCATATAGTATATGCATAATTTGGCGACGAGCGCTCTCTATATGTACCACCTTTTTTCTTTAATTTCATCTTGTTAGTTTTGCTCCATGGCGCAATCCATCGATACTACTACTGTACAAATGTATACATTTTTTAAAAGGCTAGAGGGCGGGGCAGTCTAGCTTGGTCCTTTTCATGAGAGGCGAGGGCCTTTGTGATTTGACGGCTCATTACTGCTGGAAGGCGGGGCCTTGTGATTTGACTACTCGTATAAATGTGCCAACGATCTGAGGAGGAGCAAAGAACTGTGCTGTATACTCAAGTTTTCCGCTGGAGTAGTACTACGGCGGAGGAGCATGAAACACAGCAGCCCAGTGCCAGATGGTGATAAAAAATGATCTAATTTGCTAGTCATCTCATTGTTAGCATTATTCTATTCATGCCTCGCAGAGAACGTGACACGTGCGGTGAAACACCCGAAGCAAAAGAAGAAACACAGGAGCAAAAGAAGAAGGAAGATTATCACCCCAAATGATCTAATTCGCCGCGGAGTCGTAACTGCTTCTTCATCGCCTCCACGACCTCCATCTCCTTGCGCGTATCCTCCGCCATCTTCTTCATTCTGTCCATGACGCGGGATTTCTTGACGCGAGCCTTCATCATCTGTTCCACGGCCGCATTACATACCTTGACATCAGCCGGGTGCTCGATGCGGAGCTTCGCCAACTCCTCCTTTTGTTCCATGACGAGGGCCTACAGCATCTTCATCGAGGAACTACTACTCTCATGCAGCTTCTTCCAGCCGGCGTTCTTCTCCTTTAGCAGGTCGAGCTCGTGGCAGAGCTTCACCTTGTCCTCTTGAAGTTGCAGGATTTCACCGGTCGCCTTCTTCTCCGAGGCAATGCTCTTGTTCAGCAGCATCACCAAGCCAGCGGTCAACTCCCCCTGCTTATTGAGCTCAGCGGGCATGTCGTCGAGGCTCTCCTTCAGCAGCTCCACCAAGTCGTGGATGAACTCCTTCTGCTTATTGAGGTGCTTATTGAGCTGATCGGGCATGCCATCGAGGGATAACGACTCCAGCGCCGCCGGCTCGGCATGTTCGCCTCCGTGGCTAGGGCGCTCCTGGGAGCCATCGCCAGCCCGTGAGAGATCTTTCGAGGTCTCTGCGTGGTGGCGAGCCCTCTCTTTTTTTCCGCAGCCTTGGTTGCCGCTCCCTTGTTACGAGTAGTTCTCGACCTAGAGCTCTGCGCACCGGACATGGCAAGGGCGGACGAAGAAGAAGCACTTATGAGGAGGAAAGGTAGAGTAATTTTCGGTTAGGTAGTTCCCCTTTTTATAACCTAAGTACTAGCACTAGTACTAATACCTGCATAGTGGGAACACGTTCAGGTTTGGTACGTACTAGTAGGTGTGAGCAGGCTTGCACTTAATTGTAGCACTAGTACTTTCGAATGTGATGGGAACAAGGTAAAGATAAATTGGTGGGTTTTGGTTTCGAGGCCCGAAACGGCTCCCGATGAGTTTAGTGCAACATAAATTTCAAGTAGACTACACTGCTCAGATGCGTAAATATTATGTTACTGTCAAAAATTGGCACAAAATATGAAGGCGACCAATGGAAGTACTACTAGCAACCCATGATTTAACTACTCGCATGCGCGCAGTGGAGTAGTAATGTCTTTCTTCCGCCCTCACGTCCACTCAATTTGCATGCGCTATATTAATTGACCATAAATGAAGTGAAGGACTTTACACATGTCAAATTATCACATGGGGTGGATCTTGGTACAAAATTGCGTCCGCCCGTGTACCCGCGTGTGTGTGCGAGGGAATGAGTGCGTGTGTGCCGTGCGTGCACATCTTTGCTTCGTGCATGTACCACCAGTGTGGCTCAGGCAGGACGAGCACATTCTTCTGGAACCAGCAACACGTCACTGTGATCAATCCACACAAGGATGTCGCGACAACGCCTCCACATGTGCCACGTGGCTTCATGAACCGTAAGAGAGACACTGTGTAGCATGCCATTGTGGTTTGCACATACTCGAAGTACTAGTAAGGTACACGTGCATTGCACGCGTCAGATTTTGCAAACAAATTATGAATAAATACCACACTATAGCATGTAAGCTCTGAGTCATATATGCCTGATGTAGACCTTCGTTTAATTCTTATAGTTCATCTCATTCAAAATCAA
This sequence comes from Triticum aestivum, assembly GCF_018294505.1. Classification (NCBI taxonomy): domain Eukaryota; kingdom Viridiplantae; phylum Streptophyta; class Magnoliopsida; order Poales; family Poaceae; genus Triticum; species Triticum aestivum. Next base: position 309,428,234 of record NC_057808.1, on the reverse strand, counting down.
TTAGTTTTTATAAAAAACCTAGGGCCTCTTTGATTCGTAGGATTTCCAAAACGCGGGAATAGAAAGAACATGGGATTAGAGTGGAATGTCGTCTTGGATCCTATAGGATTGTACGAGTGTTTGATTGTGCATAGAAAAAAGGCAGAATTGTTTCAAAGAGGTTTGCGTGGATGGGATGTTTCCTATGAAATCTACTGCAAATGAATAATATGGAAAAATTCCTATGGTTTACAATCCTATGAATCAAACAACCAGGTAGGAAAAATTCCTAAGGATTAGAATCCTCCAAAATTCCTTTGAGAATCCTTTGAATCAAAGAAGCCCTTAATCTATTTTATGATTCATGGAATTATGCGTTGTAAAGCATAAAGTAAAAAACAAATAATGGCAATTCAACTAGAAAAAAAGTTTGGGCAGTTATGATACGGATGATTCTAGAACAAAGGAGAACCACTATTGTTTTGAGATTTGTGCATTATGCTTAAGTTCAACCATGGAGTCTGCTAGATTGTACATGTGGCAAAATCCGGTGGGGGGCTAGAAGATGGTGCGAGGGGCCGAGTGGAGGGAGACTATGAAGGAGTGCACAACTGCGAGATCGATATTTAGAGAGAGGGGGCGAGAACGTGTGTTGTTGCGTGCAGTGGCGGAGCCATGAAAAATGTCCCATGAGCTAGGGGGCCAAGCATTGCTAATCCTTTACGAGGAGGGCCAACTCATCAACTTAAACCATTGTTACTAGCTATTGTGTAATGATCACATTCATATTAGCCTCGATATATAGTGATGTTAGGGGGGTGCAGGGCCCTTGCTGCCCCTGTCTTCGCCATTGTGTGCGCGTCTGAGAGATGGAGTGGAAGGCATGGATCATGAGAGGGGGGGCGTTGGATATATAATTAATGTGGGTGTATTAGCTATATATGTAATCCTATATAGAGAGGTATAGATTGATCGATGTGGACGTGGTAAAGAGGGTGAGACCTCACTAGATATATAGATTGATCGGTTTATGTGGGAAACTATGAAAGACCTAGCTATACACACACACACACATAGAGGAACATCGATCGTTGCACATGCACGTGAGAGATAAAGAATGCCCGATATGATGGAGAGGGGGATGTGTGTGTGTGTGTGCCTTCTTGGGAGACCGACCTGAAGAAAAAGATTGCATGTGTGTGATGGATAATGCCGACTGGTAGTGTGTGTGCATGCACGCACGAGAGAAAGTTAGTGTTACAATTATAAAGAGAAGACCAATGTGTGGGTGTAAAAGACAAGGTGAGGTCATAATCAATGTAAAGTTGAATTCAAATATTTGAATAAGAGATCATGATGTTTGAAACCCATGCATGCATGAATATAACGGAGATCTGCGCGGTGTGGTTAGGAAACGAGCATGTTGTAATGTATACACATTGAACAAGGCCAGACTGGTTTGAATTTGAGATACCGATGGCAGACATCGTTTGGCCACATTGCATCCGTGCATGGACACATTATTCTAATTGGGTGGTTTTCGCATGACATATCTATATCTATACCCCTATATATATTATATATTATATTTTTTATATAGTGTGCGGATAACTTTAACTTTGAAAGACGGTCGTTGGATGAGGCCAATCCGATGGTGCAGAGCTGGCAAATTTGAGCACTACTGGCTGTTGGATATCATCTAGATTCCACCAGATTTTGCCACATGTACAATCTAGAAGACTCCATGGTTGAACTTAAGCATAATGCACAAACCTCAAAACACAAGCACTTCTTCTTTGTTCGAGAATCTTCCGTATTAGAATTGCCCAAATGTTTTTCTACATGATTTGTTTTTACTTTATGCCTTACAATGCACAGTTCCATGAATCTTAAAATAGATTAGCTTTCTTATAAAAACTAGATGATTTTGAATGAAATGAACTATATAATTAAACGAACATCTACATCATGCATATATGACTCAAAGCTTACATGCTATAATGTGGTATTTATTCATAATTTGGTTGCCAAATCTCATGCGTGCAATGCACGTGTACCTTACTAGTCTAAATGGTGTCTCTGTGTGTGTTAAACACATTGTACGTAGTATATCATACTAGTCTAAGTTGTCTTTTTTTGGTACACGTTAAGCTTGTTCTCCTGAAATTTCAAGCCGCGCCTTGTTATGCCGAAATTTCAAGCTAGCGTCTCTGTCTATCATGCTGCGAAACTCCCGCCTCTTCAACCTGCGCCTTGTTGCCCCGAACAAATTAAGATAAATCTTTGTCTCGTTGTGCTCCGATAACTCCCTCCATCTCAACCCGCGCCTTGCTATTCCAAAATTACAACGCGCGCGAAAACTCCCACCTCCTGTGAAATCCCGACACGCGAAATGCCCGTGATACCCCTGAACCAAAAGAACCGCCTCAAATAGGTGGGGGTACTTTCGTAACTTACCCCACATTTCGGACAAGCGGGTCCCTAAGCCATGGTTCCCCACTCCCATCCGATCCGCCCACCCATTCGTACACCAAGGCCGGGAAAACCCGGGAAGCGCCACACCCTCCTCCGTCTGCCACCCAGCCGGAGCCTCTTCCCCGACGACGTCGTCCACAGCAACATCTCGACGTCCCTCATCCACCGTACCGGATGAGGATCCATCGTCGATCTGGTCGTCCCGCCGGTTCAGCCACCCCGTCCTCCACCTCCAAGGAGCTGCCCCGACGTTCCCCTTGTCTTTCGCGCCACCTCCATTCCCACACCGCCGTCTTCACCTGCACCACTGGAAGAGCATCATCATCACCGTTTCCTCGGATGAAGCTGCGGCCTAATCGGCGCCACCAAAGAGGTTGTACACTAATCGCCGCATTTTCTTCTTGATTCGATCTCACGGTGCTGCCGGCGCTCGGTCCAGAGCCGACATGGCGCGGCTCCATCCACGGCAGCGTCACCGGCCACTTCCTCCACGGCGTCGCTCCCTCGGCGGTGACGTCCACATCAGTAGGAGTTGCTGCTGCTTTAGCTCTCGCTCGCGCTGCTGCTCCGTGATGACCCACAAGTATAGGGGATCTATCATAGTCCTTTCGATAAGTAAGAGTGACGAACCCAACGAGGAGCAAAAGGAAATGATAAGCGGTTTTCAGCAAGGTATTCTCTGCAAGCACTGAAATTATCGGTAACAGATAGTTTTGTGATAAGGTAATTTGTAACGGGTAACGAATAACAAGTATAAATAAAGTGCAGCAAGATGGCCCAATCCTTTTTGTAGCAAAGGACAAGCCTGGACAAACTCTTATATAGAGGAAAGCACTCCCGAGGACACATGGGAATTATCGTCAAGCTAGTTTTCATCACGTTCATATGATTCGCGTTCTGTACTTTGATAATTTGATATGTGGGTGGACCGGTGCTTGGGTGCTGTCCTTACTTGGACAAGCATCCCACTATGATTAACTCCAATTGCAAGCATCCACAACTACAAAAAAAGTATTAAGGTAAACCTAACCATAGCATGAAACATATGGATCCAAATCAGCCCCTTACGAAGCAACACATAAACTAGGGTTTAAGCCTATGTCACCCTAGCAACCCATCATCTACTTATTACTTCCCAATGCCTTCCTCTAGGCCCAAACAATGGTGAAGTATCATGTAGTCGACGTTCACATAACAACACTAGAGGAAAGACAACATACATCTCATCAAAATATCGAACGAATACCAAATTCACATGACTACTAATAGCAAGACTTCTCCCATGTCCTCTGGAACAAACGTAACTACTCACAAATGATATTCATGTTCATAATCAGAGGGGTATTAATATGCATAATGGATCTGAACATATGATCTTCCACCAAATAAACCAACTGGCATCAACTACAAGGAGTATCAACACTACTAGCAACCCACAGGTACCAATCTGAGGCTTTGGGACAAAGATTGGATACAAGAGATGAACTAGGGTTTTAGAGGAGATGGTGCTGGTGAAGATGTTGATGAAGATTGGCCCCTTCCCGATGAGAGCAGCGTTGGTGATGACGATGGCGAAGCAGAATAGCTCTGCCGGAGCCCTAGATTGGTTCCGCCAAGGTTCCGCCTCGTGGCGGCGGAGTTTCTTCCCGAAAGCTTGCATATGATTTTTTTTCTCAGACGAAAGACTTCATATAGCAGAAGATGGGCACCTGAGGGCCACCAGGGGGCCCATGAGGCATGGGGCACGCCCAGGGGGTAGGGCGCGCCCCCACCCTCCTGGCCAGGGTGTGGGCCTCCTCTGGTATTTTCTCCGCTCAGTAATTTTTATTATTTCCAAAATAACTTTTGTGGAGTTTCAGGACTTTTGGAGTTGTGTAGAATAGGTCTATAATATTTGCTCCTTTTCCAGCCCAGAATTCCAGCTGCCGGCATTCTCCATCTTCATGTAAACCTTGTAAAATAAGAGAGAATAGGCATAAGTATTGTGACATAATGTGTAATAACAGCCCATAATGCAATAAATATCAATATAAAAGCATGATGCAAAATGGACGTATCACTCTGCTCTTGCTCTCGATCCCCTGCCTTGTCTGCTCTTGCTCTTGCTCTTGCTCGCACTACTGCTCTCGCTCTTGCTCTTGCTTGCGACGCTGCTCCAATTTAGCTACACTTCAGTCGACTGAATTGAATTTTGGGTCAGTCGATTTTCAGGGGGTGGGGAGCTCACCGGAGTTAAGGAAGAACGAGCCGCAGCGAGGAGGGGGGCTCGCCGGAGAGGTACCCCACTATCTATCTTAGGGTTCAGGGTGGGGCGGTGGTCGCCGGCGGTGGTGGGGTGGTGGCGTGGGGATCCCCGGAGAAAAAGCTCGGAACAGGGGGGCCTAGAGGGATAGCCGGGGCGGCGGTGGACCGGCGGTGGGGAGTGTTTACGGGGAGGGCGGGCAGCTGTTTGGCCGGTGGTGGCTGGCGGCTCAGGGGGGTGGAGGTTGAAGATGAACTGCAAGCCCTTGATTTCATATCCAACGGCTGCAAAATCGACTGACCAGAGATGAAAAAGTCAGTCGACCGACGTGTAGCCTCACCTCTAGTGCGTTCAGTTTCGACAACAAAATTTAGTTTCGACAGTCAAGTACAGTTTCGACAGTTAAGTTCAGAGATGAGCGGCTGATGTATTTTACATATAACACTTTGTGGTTATGTATTTTCGTCATCTATTGGAGATGCTATTAGAATTCCACTCAGGTTAACGTTGTCTCTCTTGTTCTGCTTCAGCCTCGGCGTCGTACAACTCACCGGAGCTGCTCCAACGACGAAACCCTCCATTACAGTGGAGCAGTACCTCAGGCTCCATCTCCAGACGCCTAAGATCTTCTTCCCCTCCTCCGACAGCCAAGTCAGCCGGAGCATCCTCACCGGCCAACCCAATCACGCTGAGATCGACATGGCTTCGCCAAAGAGGTTGTACACTTGTTGCATATCTTTTTTACTCTACATGTTATATATCTTGTCCACTGAGCACACGGAGTAACGGGAAATACGATTATTTTATCCTACTATATGACAAGCAGTGAGATACCAAGCAACTTAGCTATCCGTGATGGACTCTCTTGAATGCCATCATTATTTATCTCTGCGCGTTTGAGCTGTGCATTTGTCGATGGCCCTGGGAGTTGAGCTAGTAGGGCAGTGGCCTGGGTCCAAAGTAATAGAAGTAGCACAAAAACATTTTTTAGTGTAGGCTTTTCCTTGCTCAAGCCTGCCTACTAGAATCGCTAGTGCTTGAAAGGAAAAGTGAATGAAAAATATAGGAATTGGAAAGTTTCCTACGGTACTACTTTTCATGAATTTGGTGCAAAGGAATGGAGCAAAGGAAAACTGTAGGATTTGTTCCTTTAGTGTCTCCTTGAAAGAAAAACCGTAGGAATTTTAATTTCCACTTGTCCTCCTTTTCAAATTCCTATTCATGAAGCACAAGACTAAGAGATAGTAGCATAATAGCATTATAACCGTACATTTTCTTGTGGTTTGACTTAATCTGACCATGCTTCTTTGCATCCTGTGATCTTCCAATTCTTGTGAACCAAACACCCAGATTGGCAGAAATCCTGTGTTTTTAAAGTCTCTGTTTTGCACGTGCATTCCTATCCTATTCCTGTCTATTTCCTATCCCTGCATTGTTAGAATCCTCAAATTCAAACAAGCCCTTACACAATTACTTCTGTTACAGATATGTGTCAAAGAAAACCTTGTGTGGTTTGTCCTGCTCCTGCGGTGTTGTGTTCCATCCCAGCTCAGCAGCTCCAACGACGGAAGGGTTCACCACAGCAGGGATCCGCTCTCCATACTGTCTTTCGCCGCCTCAGATCTTCTTCCCCACCGCCGGCAGCCACGACAACTACATTAGCATCATCAACTGAGCAGATGACCTTGAGGACTACACGGGTCCGCAAGAGAGGTCGCACTCTTCCGTGTCTGCTTACGTTATGCATCGGTTAATATGATGACATGCTACTTTATCGTCGTGTTCACCTATTAGACTCTGAGTCAGGTCCAAACTTATGCTGAAACTTGAGTTTTTAAATGGTTGTGGGGTACATATTGGGGCAGCAATCAGTACTATCTGTCTAATATCTAGTTAATCTCGGGTGTCTACTATGAGTTTCATGTTGGGTGCAAACAAACATTAAAGGAGCCATTATCTGTATTTTTTAACTAAAGCTATTATCTGCCTGCTATCATTGGTTTAGGGTCTATCCACAGTTTGCTACCATCACTCTGGATTTCTGCATGCACTCCTTACATAATCTCACTATGTTTTATTCCTATGCATGTCAGTTATTGTACACAATGGAACTGAACATGTAGAGCAAAAGAGACGAGCCTTGCGTGGCAATAAAATTTCATGCAAACGTCGCTCCATGGTGGGCGCAAAGGCAGCCCCACTCCACCCATTTCGAATCGTAATCAAGAGGAAGATAACTGTTCTGAGGGGGATTCAGAAGCAGAAGACCACTCCTATTTACCCCATGAGGTCTTCGCTCTAACTTGGCATGCTGATGTTGGTAATATCATGCATATGGTGCCTTTCATTGCTTACTGTATACATCAAAGATGTCATCTGCTTAGTTTAGACAAGCTTTGTGTCAATGCCATCTGGTTAGTTTCTTTATCACATATGTGAATCATGCAATCCCATCTTGTTTAGCCAGGAATCATATATGTGAATTTTGCGATGCCACCCTGTTAGCCAGTCATCTTATATGTGAATTATATCATGACATCATTTTTTATTACGTGTTAAATTTGTCAACAATTTTAGTACATTCAATTACCACTACAGGAATCAGCTATTTTGCCGTCTGCCATGGCAGACGGCAAAGGCATGAACGGCGGACGGCAAAGGCCTTTGCCGTCAGCCACGGACGGCAAAAGGCTCCGGCAAAGTAGGCTACGGTAAAGAGCTACTTTGCCGTCTGCTTCCGGGCGGCTGACGGCAAAGGGCCTTTGCCGTCTGCAGCGGACGGCAAAGAGAGCAGACGGCAATAATTGCGCTGTCAGTCCGTTAAGTGGCTAACGGCAGGCCTTTGCCGTCCGCCGCTGACGGCAAACTTTCTAGTGTCTTTGCCGTCTGCCACTGTAGGCAAACTTTCTAGTGTCTTTGCCGTCTGCCACTGTAGGCAAACTTTCTAGTGTCTTTGCCGTCTGCCACTGTAGGCAAACTGACCAAATGGGTCAGCTCCCAGGAAGCACAGTTGGCTGCCACGTGGCTTCTTTGCCGTCTGCGGCTGACGGCAAAGAGCCCGTTGCCGTCGGTGGCGGACGGCAAAGAGCCTGCATATTGGCTCTTTTTTCTGTTTTTTATTAAATCCAACAATTTTCACAGCAAATATATATGACATATATAGATATATTTCACAGGCCTATTTAACAGCAAACATATCACATATATCCAGCACATAAGTTCCATACATTCATACATAAGCAAGTTCGATCCATTCATACATAAGCAAGTTCCATCCATACATATTACATAAGCAAGTTCCATCCATCCATTCATACATAAGCAAGTTCCATCCATACATAAACAAGCACTCGATAGCAAGCTAGCTTCCATGAAGTGAATGAAATCTGCAAAATGGCAAAATAAGAAAGTTAGAAATAGGTGACTAGAATAAGAAGACTAGAACAAGAAGAGTAGAACAAGAAGAAGACTAGAACAAGAAGAGTAGAACAAGAAGAAGACTAGAACAAGAAGTATATGTCATTTATGAGCTAGCTAAGGTGAAATGGATCATATATGAGCTAACTAAGTTGAAATGGGTCGTTTATGAGCTAGCTAAGGTGAAATGGATCATTTATGAGCTAACTTAGTTGAAATGGGTCGTTTATGAGCTAACTAAGGTCAAATGGATCGTTTTTGAGGTAACTAAGGTGAAATGGATCTTTTTTTAGCTAACTTAGGTGAAATGGATCATTTATGAGCTAACTTAGTTGAAATGGACCGTTTTTTAGCTAACTTAGGTGAAATGGATCATTTATGAGCTAATTTAGTTGAAATGGATCTTTTGAGCTAACTTAGATGAAATGGATCATTTAAGAGCTAATTTAGGTGAAATGGATCGTTTTTGAGCTAACTTGGTGAAATGGATCATTTATGAGCTAAATTAGTTGAAATGGATCGTTTATGAGATAACCTAGGTAAGATGGGTCATTTTGGAGCTAACCTAGGTGAAATGGGTCATTTTAAAGCTAACGTAGGTAAAATGGATCATTTAGGAGCTAATCTAGGTAAAATGGGTCATTTTTGAGCTAACTTGGATGAACTGGATCATTTATAAGCTAACCAAGGTAAAATGGGTCATTTTAGAGCTAACTTAGGTAAAATGGATCGTTTATGAGCTAACTAAGCTAATTATGCAATTTTTGACATAACTAAGCTAAGTACAGATCGTTTTAGAGCTAACTTAGGTAAAATGGATGGTTTTGGAGGTCAGTAAGCTTATTAAGTCATTTTGGAGGAGAAGAAGCTAAGTCTAGGTCATTATGGTAAGCATTGGAGGAAATAAAGCTAAGTCTAGGTCTTTATGCGTGTGTTAAGCAAAACACTAGATAAACTTACCATGATCCAGGAGGTGTAGGAGCGGGCTGGCTCGTGTCGGTAGCTGGAGAAGGATCGTGCGATGCTTGTCTGGAGTTACGCTGCACCAAAGATCATTTCCAATGTCTTGTTAGCATGATGACACTCAAATGTTAAGACTAGCAAGTAATGTCCATTCAAATTAAACTCACCGTGGTCCCAGGAGCAATCACTGGCATCGGCGGAGCGGTCTGACCGGTCTTCTCGCACACAGACTGCACATTTGGTTTTGACGACTCAGTCATACTAGTTAGTAATGAGACAAACACTACATGAATGTTTTGGCTAATCTGCAGAAGAAACTTACCACAAGGAGCTTGTACATGGCCCTTGCCTGCATGTCATTCTGTGCCCTCTTCTCCTCCAACATCTTTGTCGTCCTCTCCTCCAACTCCCGCTGCCTCTCCGCCGCCTCCGCCAGAAGTTTCTCCATTCTATCTCTCTCACTCTGTATAGCAGCCTGCAACACCAGTCACATGACCATTTGTAATCATTGATGGAAGCGCACACAATGTAATGGAGAAAGATAGCTGAGTACGTATCACTAACCTTGATGGCGAGTTGCACTGGCCGTTCACGAGGCCTTATCTCAGGAGCGGAGCTCGACTGGCGCGCCTTGATCTCCGGGAGAGTGCTAGGACAACGGATAAGTCCATCTCCAATGGCTATGGAGCCATGGGACCTCCCGCCACCAGATATCATCACCAGCTCTGGATCAATGGGACCCTGGCACGAGTTAAAGTCCTCCCCTTTCCTCGCCTTCCCCTCATCTCTATATCTCACGAGCTTGTTGTGGGAGGAGATGTTGGTGAAGTTGTTTGCATCATCGAGGTCAGACTGAGAGAATGCCTTGACTTTCTTGAAAGAGGCAGTGTGGGCCATGGCATACAGGTCGTACACCTCTGGCACCTTATCCACCTTATTGTGGCGTGCCTGAAAGAGAGAAACAATGTAAATTAGTAATTAAAGGGCTCAAGCTAGCATGTGTTGGGGAACGTAGTAATTTCAAAAAAAAATTCCTACGCACACGCAAGATCATGGTGATGCATAGAAACAGGAGGGGAGAGTGTTGTCCACGTACCCTCGTAGACCGACAGCGGAAGCGTTATCACAACGCGGTTGATGTAGTCATACGTCTTCACGATCCGACCGATCAAGTAGCGAACGCACGGCACCTCCGAAGTTCTACACACGTTCAGCTCGATGACGTCCCTCGAACTCCGATCCAGCCGAGTGTTGAGGGAGAGTTTCGTCAGCACGACGGCGTGGTGACGATGATGATGTTCCACCGACGCAGGGCTTCGCCTAAGCTCCGCGACGGTATTATCGAGGTGTAATCTGGTGGAGGGGGCACCGCACACGGCTAAAATATCGTATATCAAGTGTGTTTCGAGGTGCCCCCCTGCCCCCGTATATAAAGGAGCAAGGGGGAGGCCGGCTGCCTATGGGCGCGCCAAGGAGAGGGGGGGAGTCCTCCTCCTAGTAGGAGTAGGACTCCCCTTTCCTAGTCCTACTAGGAAAAGAAGGGGGGAAGGAAAGAGAGGGAGAGGGAGAGGGAAAGGGGGCTGCGCCCCCCTCTCCTAGTCCAACTAGGACTCCTCCTGGGAGGGGGCGCACCACCTCCTGGTTGCTGCCCTCTCTCTCCCCTCAAGGCCCACTAAGGCCCAATACTTCCCCCGGGGGGTTCCGGTAACCCTCCGGCACTCCGGTTTAATCCGAAACTTCTCCGGAACATTTCCGGTGTCCGAATATAGTCGTCCAATATATCAATCTTTACGTCTCGACCATTTCGAGACTCCTCATCATGTCCGTGATCACATCCGGGACTCCGAACAACCTTCGGTACATCAATACATATAAACTCATAATAAAACTGTCATCGTAACTTTAAGCGTGCGGACCCTTTGGGTTCGAGAACTATGTAGACATGACCGAGACACCTCTCTGGTAAATAACCAATAGCGGGACCTGGATGCCCATATTGGCTCCCACATATTCTACGAAGATCTTTATCGGTCAGACCGCATAACAACATACGTTGTTCCCTTTGTCATCGGTATGTTACTTGCCCGAGATTCGATCGTCGGTATCTCGATACCTAGTTCAATCTCGTTACCGGCAAGTCTCTTTACTCGTTTCGTAATACATCATCCTGCAACTAACTCATTAGTCACAATGCTTGCAAGGCTTATAGTGATGTGCATTACCGAGTGGGCCCAGAGATACCTCTCCGACAATCGGAGTGACAAATCCTAGTCTCGAAATACGCCAACCCAACAAGTACCTTTGGAGACACCTGTAGAGCACCTTTATAATCACCCAGTTACGTTGTGACGTTTGGTAGCACACAAAGTGTTCCTCCGGTAAACGGGAGTTGCATAATCTCATAGTCATAGGAGCATGTATAAGTCATGAAGAAAGCAATAGCAACATACTAAACGATCGGGTGCTAAGCTAACGTAATGGGTCATGTCAATCACGTCATTCTCCTAATGAGGTGATCCCGTTAATCAAATGACAACTCATGTCTATGGCTAGGAAACATAACCATTTTTGATTAACGAGCTAGTTAAGCAGAGGCATACTAGTGACACTCTGTTTGTCTATGTATTCACACATGTATTATGTTTCCGGTTAATACAATTCTAGCATGAATAATAAACATTTATCATGATATAAGGAAATATATAATACTTTATTATTGCCTCTAGGGCATATTTCCTTCAGCATGATGAATGAATTGCATGATGAATGAAGCAAACCACATACCCAGTTCCGCCCGAACAGATCTAAGTTGGAGCTGCCTTGATGGTGTGGCACACCTTCCATTTGGGCACGTTTGTCCTTGGCCTCGTTGTGGAGGGCTAGCCATTCTTTTGAGCACCACTCATTGACCAACACCTCCCAACAATCCATCCGATCCGCACACCATCTCGGAGGCGCCTAAGTTAGCAAATAGAAACTTGAGCGCTACGGCTAAGAATTACTAAATGAAGGAACTTAAGTAGAAGGCCTTAAGAATTACCTTCATGTACTGCTCCTTACTCAGGAACTTATCGCGGCACGCCGGCTTGGTCTTCTTGATACCACGCAAGGCGTAGTAGTCTCGAACAGCCTGCACCCGAGCCTCGTGCCGCAAGTTCTGTAGTAGGCGCTTGCAGACGTTCTCGATAACATGTGCCGCGTCCTCCTCGTATCCCTCCTCACACCTGTAGAATGTCTGCAATCAAATGAGACAATATTGATTAGTACAATTAATAACTAGCTAGTTGAAGATTTTTAAATGTGTAAAGGAGAAATTACCCAGAACTTTCTGATCACCACGTCTGCCCTCGTGTCGCACAAGACACCGTCGATAATCTCATCCGGCGGGGCCGGGGCAGCCAAGTAGTGCTCCCAGCTCAATCCAAGCTCTGGAAGCCGACCCTCACCAGGCAACGTGACAAACCCCGGGAAGTTTTGCCGGCAAAGAACTCCAAGGACGGAGTTGGGCCGGCGGACACTATTATGGTGGTCCCAACCCCTGCAGCATGACAAGGCCAACGCATTAGTTATTTGAAGAAACGTGAATGCAGAAGGTACAAAAATATTAAATGCACTTACGTACCTCTCCGCATCAGGGAAAATCAACCACCTCTGCTCGCGGGTCGCCGGCACGGACGGGAGCCGTGTAGCACCACGCTGGTAGACGGTGCCCCCCTCCTCCTCAATATCAGTCGGCTCCCCGCCATCATTAGCATGGCCACTCGGCTCCTCGGGCTGATCCGGCCAGGTACCCCATCCGGACGTGTGCTCCTCCGGGGTCTCGTGGGCCGAACTCTCGTGGGCCGAAGGCCCGTCGACCCGAGGCTCGTGGGCCCAAGACCCGTGGACCGGAGGCTCGTGGACCGGAGTCCGTGTAGCCTCCTCCTCGGACGAGTCCACCCTAGCAGTCACGTGCTCGGGTGAAACAGCTGGGGGTGGCGGCGAGGAAGGCGCCGTAGCAGTCACCCTACCTCCTCTCCCGCGACCACGTGCCCCACCTCCTCTCTTCCTACCTCGTCCCCTGCTGGGCACCGCGGTCGACGAAGAAGGGCCCGGCGGTGTCGCCATACTGTCCAGCAACGCTCGGCGGAGAGGTGCGTCTGGAATGGAAGACCTCAACCACGCGCCGACGAAGAAGGGGCCTTGGCGCGCTCCCGACCAGCGCCCACCATCTTTCAACACCTGCCATGACAAACAGTAAACGAAATTAGTACAACATAAAAAAAGACCGACATGAATAATAATATGTGTATCACTTAAGTGTATCATCATCAAGTACAACATAAAAAATTTAATACCTGACACTACTAATAATCTCGATCAGTATCATCAATAAATGCATAATCATCATCATCACTATAATCAATGACGGGCTCATAGGGTTCAGTGGCATCAACATGTGGAAGGCCACCTTGACGTAATCGGTCAAGCAATGACAGGTCATCCGCAGCAGTAACCTCTTCTTGTTCCGGCTCTTCTTGTTCCTCCTCTGGGGTGATGTCGGATTCACTGTCGCTGTCTACTTCAATGTTTTGGGGTGAAGTATAGCGGTTCTTGAAACGCTTTTTGGAAAGACGTGTCTCTTGGAAGAATTCTCCTTCATATGTGTCTGGGTTAATGTGAGGTTCATAATCCTCTTCCTTTGGGGGAGATAGTCTAGCACGTGGCGGCACTTCATAAACGACATCCCAACCTTTCAGATTTGGATTAGTTTGGCAGGCCCACGGTAGATAGAATACTTGGGTCGCCTGTTGAGCCGTAATATAGACATCAGGAACATCTAAATGGGTGCTTTGGTTGATTTCAACTAGCCCTATATGTTCATGAGTCCTTCTAGTCTCCTTCGGCTGAAACCAATAACATTTGAAGACTACGACATTCGGTGGGTTTTCACCATAGAATAGAAGTTCATAAATTGCTTCAACTCTCCCATAATACTCGGTACCTCCTTCGCCGATAGCAGATACACAACAATTTGTAGACTTTCGGTCGGCCATAGATAGCTCTTTGCCATAGGTACGAAAGCGATACCCGTTGATGTCGTATTTGTCAAATGAACGGACCTTATAGTCAAAACCATTAGCGACTTGTCTCAATTCGGCGTCCATAGACTCTGAATTAGCCTACAAGTTTAATATGAAAGGATTGTTGCATTACGCACAAATTAGCGAATGAAATGAAATTGTCTAATAGAAATTACCGTTTGTTTGAACCAAGAGATGAAACCGGGATAGCCGCCTCCTTGCTTTGCGAGAAGCTCATACTCTTCGACAGAATCCTTTTGGATCACCGCTCCATACGAGAATAAGGCGACGTATCGACTGTATGAAATATCCAGGAATAAGAGCAGTTCAAAGGAAATAGAAGTTGCGAAACTATGTACCGAGAACTTACTCGATGTACGGCCGCACTTCTATCAGGTTGTTGAAGATATACAACGAAATGGTCCGCCATTGTTCGTTATCCAAAGATACTGGATTTGAAACACTGGCTGGTGCGAGATTCCCTTTGAATAGGCTGAGGTTGGATCCACCCTTTTTAGGGTCGTCAGCATTGTACCGAGGCTTCGGATTATGCAAATGACGATTTTTGGCTTCGTAGTGTGCTGTCACGAAGTTTGCCGCCTCCTCAGTGATGAATGCCTCAGCCATCGATGCTTCAATTCTACGTTTATTTTTACATTTTTGTCGAAGCGTCTTCTGCATCCTCTCAGTTGGGTAGCACCAACGATTTTGCACGGGCCCCCCCCAATCTTGCCTCGGTCGGGAGATGCAAAATCAAATGTTGCATTGGATTAAAGAAGCCCGGTGGAAAGATCTTCTCTAACTTGCAGATCAACTCCGGCGCCAACTCTTCCATTTCTTCTAGCACGCCAGGCGATAGTTCTTTCGCACAAAGAACACGGAAGAAATAGCTGAGTTCTGCCAGTACTAGCCATTCATCCTCAGGGATGAAGCCACGCAACATCACCGGCATTACCCGCTCAATCCATATGTGCCAATCATGACTCTTGAGACCAAATATCTTCAATTTATCAAGACTGGCTCCCCTCTTTAGATTCGCTGCATACCCATCGGGGAACATCAACTGCATTTTCACCCACAAGATAATTTCCCTCATAGCTGGCCTTCCAAGATTGAACCATGCCTTTGGCTTCGTCCAGTTCTGCTTTCCTTTCGGTTCTTTCATGTTTTGTAACGGCCTATCACATAGCGCCTCCAGATCGACTCTAGCCTTAGTATTATCCTTTGACTTCCCATCTATGCCGAACAATGTACCAAAAAGTGCCTCGGCGATATTCTTCTCAGTGTGCATCACGTCGATGTTGTGTGGGCAAAGGAGGTCTTTGAAGTAAGGCAGATCCCATAAGCATGTTTTGTGAGTCCAGGCGTGCTTAGAATTATACCCCTTGAAGTACCCTGGACGCTCTGGATCTGGCTCGAGAGCGTTTAACTGATCCAGGGTCTGTTGGCCTGTCAATGCAGGTGGTGCAGAGTTTTTGACAACTCTACCTCTGATGAAGTTCTTCTTGTCTTTCCTGAACTTATGGCGAGGATTCAGGAACTGTCTATGCATGTCGAAGCAAGAAAACTTGCGACCGGCCTGAAGCCAACGAAACTCAAGAGCTCCCTTGCATGTGGGGCACGGGAACCTTCCATGCACACACCAGCCAACGAATAGCGCATACGCCGGCAAGTCATGCGTCGAGTACATGTACCAGACACGCATTATGAAGTTCCGTTTGCTATAGGCGTCGTATGTCTTGAACCCATTATCCCAGGCTTCTTGCAATTCGTCCTTAAGCGGCTGCATGTACACATTCATATTTTTCCCCGGATAGTTGGGCCCTGGAATTATCAACGTCAGGAAAATGTTCTTTCTTTGCATAATCTGTCCGGGGGGGAGATTGAGTGGAAAGACAAATACGGGCCAACAACTGTATT
Source organism: Triticum aestivum (assembly GCF_018294505.1). Taxonomy (NCBI): domain Eukaryota; kingdom Viridiplantae; phylum Streptophyta; class Magnoliopsida; order Poales; family Poaceae; genus Triticum; species Triticum aestivum. The sequence continues at coordinate 309,412,175 of NC_057808.1, read as the reverse complement.
GGGCTGCCGTCATACCAAACACACTGAACCCATCCGTGCTGATGCCGACTCGAGGATGCCTCGGATCTGCCGCTTTGTCACCATGTAATTCATCAAACTTTTTCCACGCAACACCATCCGATGTGTGTACAATCATCAGATTCCCATCTGCATCTAGTTCGGTTCTTTTGCCCGTTTTGTGCCATGTCATCTGTCTGGCCGTCTCTTCGACCATGAAAAGACGTTGAAGTCTTGGTACGATTGGCATATACCGAAGAACACTAACGGGGATTTTGGTCTGTGTCTTCTCACCCATACCGTTGTCTACCACAACATACCTGGAAGACTTGCAAATGGGACAATAGTTCAAGTCCGCATAGTCAAGCCTAAACAAGACACATCCTTTCTCACAGGCATGTATCTTATCATAGGGCATCTTCAGTGCACGGAGGATTTTGTCCGACTGGTACAGGTTTGCAGGCATTACATGGCCTTTGGGTAGAAAGCGTCCAAATACTGTCATCATTGCATCGTAGCATTCTCTGCCCAAGTTGAACTGAGCCTTCAGAGCCATTACTTGTGAGATGGCATCCAACTGACAAAGCTCAGTGTGCTCATGGAGCGGACGTTTTGAAGACTCCAACATTTCATTGAAGGCCTTTGCAGATTCCTCCATCTCCTCGTCCGAATCCCGAGCATCATCGAAGTCTTGCACCATGTTTTCCATCCCGGTACCATGCTCGTCGGTGCGACGACGATCCACCTCAGCTCGGTCACGTTGGGCAGACTCACCATGAAATGTCCACACCGTATAATCGGGCGTAAAACCACTCTTCTGCAGGTGTTTGCCCATTTCAGCCTCTGTCCTCTTTTCCCAATTGCCGCACCGTAAACAGGGGCACCAGGTTTTCCTCTGGCCATTTGCAAATGCGGCTCGCACAAACCCCTTGGTTTTTGTGAACCATTCAGTGCTCCATTTGTTCTGACCAGTGTGACCGGTGTACATCCACGCACGATCACTCATCTTGACTTTCAGAGCTACTAGACACACAACAAATATATATATATAATTCACCATGTATATATTCATCAGTTGATCTACTTTGTCAATTTTATTACGTCCATGCAACCTACACTCTAATAGGTAATGATAGGTCCTAATCCCACCCGAGTATGTTTAGATTGGGTTCATTTTCCCATGCTATGCTCCGGATCCTACGCAAAATTTCGGCAGCACCTCCCCGCTGTTCTCCTGATACACGTCTCTGCAATAAACAGAGAGGATGTGTACCCGGAGAACAATAGGGGAGGCACTGACGAAATTTATGCGTCAGATCCGGAGCAAAGCATATGGGAGAACGAACCCAATCTAAACATACTCGGGCTGTCCATGGATAGCGTTGGACAATTCAAAAGAATCAAGGTTATAAATATGCAAATGCATGCATATTTATAACTATGACGCTTTCGAACGGGAGACACATATTGGTTACGCATACTGATGATTCAAGACACATATATAGCTAGCTATCAAGTTTCATCGGAATAGATCAAATAATTAATGGGGGAGGAGGACATGTCATTTGTGCTCACCCACGAACGAAGGGGCAGAGCTCGTGAAACGCACGGCGAGGTCGTCGAACACCAAACCTCGCATCGATGAAACAACTGCACATTTAAAACTACCCGATCAACACAATTATATATGATGTTTTTCATAACAAAATCGAAAAATATATGACCTAACTAATAATTCACAAATATATGACCCCGTCGGCCTCTGGAAGGCCAAAGAACACCTTTTCGGGAGGTGTCGGGGGTCGGGGTGTCGTGTCGGTGTCGGGGTGCCGTGTCGGGGTCGGGGTCGGGGTCTCGGGGTCGGGGTCGGGGTGTCGGGTCAGGCTCGGGGTCGGGGTGTCGGGGTCGGGGTAGGGGTCGGTGTCTCGGGGTCGGGGTGCCGGGTCGGGGTCGGGGTGCCGTGTCGGGGTCGGGGTGTCGGGTCAGGCTCGGGGTCGGGGTGTCGGGTCGGGGTCGGGGTGTCGGGGTCGGGGTCTAGGGGTCGGGGTGTCGTGTCGATGTGCCGGGTCGGGGTGCCGTGTCAGGTCGGGGTTTTTTCCTCCTTTTTCCTTTTCTTCTTCTTCCTCTTCTTCCTTTTCTTCCTTTTTTTTCCTTCTTCTTCTTCTTCCTCCTCCTTTCCTTTTTCCTCTTCTTCTTCTCCTCCTCTCCTCTTTTTTTTTCTTCTTCTTCCTCTTCTTCTTTTTTCTTCTCCTCCTCCTCCTCTTCTTCTTCCTTTCCTTTTTCCTCTTCTTCTTCTCCTCCTCTCCTCTTTTTTTCTTCTTCTTCTTCTTTCCTCAAACTAAACTAAACCTAAAACTAAACCTAAATATAAAACTAAAACTAAATCTAAACTAAACATAAACCTAAAACTAAAAAAACAGAAAAAAGAAAAAACTAAATCTAAACCTAAAACTAAACTAAAACTAATCCTAAAACTAAACCTAAAACTAAAACTAAAACTAAAACTAAACTAAACATAAACCTAAAACTAAAAAAATAGAAAAAAGGAAAAAAAAGAGGAGGTAGAGCTCACCTGGGGCAGGGCCGGTGGAGGAGGTGGCCAGTGGAGGAGGGGGGCGGGGCGGCCTGGGGCGGCGGCGCCGGGCGCGGGGCGGTGGGGCGCGGCGGCGCTGAGACGGTAGGGCGGCGGGGGCGACGAGGCGGGGGGCCGGTGGGGGAGGTGACCGGTGGAGGAGGGGGGCGGGGCGGCCTGGGGCGGCGGCGCCGGGCCCGAGGCGGTGGGCGCGGGGGGGCCGGGGCACGGCGGCGCCGAGACGGTAGGGCGGCGGGGGCGACGGGGCGGGGGGCCGGTGGGGCGCCGGGTGGTGGGGTGACGGCGCCGGGCGGCAGTGGCGACGGGGCGGGGGGCCGGTGGGGCGGCGGGGTGGTGGGGCAACCGGGCGGCGGCGTGTGGTGGGGGCGGCGGCGCGCGTGCGAAGAGCAGGGAGAAACAGGGTGGGGTGGGGCGCGGTCGTTAACGTTAGATATGTTAAGTCTTTGCCGTCCGCCCCCTTCCGTCCGCTTTTTTGCTCTTTGCCGTCTTCTAGTTAAGTTTTTTTAAGCAGCTCGTCAGTGGGCCCCCCTCCCTCTTTGCCGTCAGCTAGCCGACGGCAAAGAATCTGTGCCGTCAGCTAGCGGACGGCAAAGAACTGGCTGATGGCAAAGACTTTCTTTGCCATCAGCCAGTTCTTTGCCGTCAGCTTTTGGGTAGCTGATGGCAAAGAGCTTCTTTGCCGTCTGCTAGCAGACGGCAAAGAGCTGGCAGATGGCAAAGTAGCTGATTCTAGTAGTGTACTCTTCCTGTGCATCAGCCATTCCGCACGGTCATGGGAAAATATGGAGTGGAAACAAGGTCTTCAGAGCAGACAATGCTATCCGACGAAGCGCATGTCTTGCTGGTTACAGATAGCTCCTCAGAGGAGGATTCAGAGACAGATGACCTGTCCTATTCCCCCCCCCCCCGAGGTGCATGCTCTAACTTGGCAGGGTTATGTTGCTCATATCGTGTGTATGGTATCTTGCATTGCTATGTCATTTGCTTAGTTTAGACATGCTTTGTGTGAATGCCACCTGTTTAGTGTCTAATTACCATATATGTGAATTATGCAATACCTTCTTGTTGCAAGACATTATATGTGTGAATTACGCAATGCTATCTTGTTGCAAGGCATTATATCTGTGAATTATGCAATGCCATGCTGTTTAGCCAAGCGTCATATATGTGAATTATATCATGCCGTCCTTTTTTTGTATCTCTCATTGCTTTTGTCGACAATGTTTGTATATTCAACTACTCTTCCTGTGCATCAGCCATTTGAATTGGTGATGGAGAAATCTGGAGTGAAAACAAGGTCTTCAGAGCAGACAATGCTACCTGCTGAAGCAGATATCTTGCTGGTTATAGATAGCTCTTCAGAGGAGGATTCAGAGGCAGATGACCAGTCCTATTATCCCCCTGAGGTGTATGCTCAAACTTGGCAGGGTTATATTACTCATATCATGCATATGTTGTATTGCAATGCTTAGTTTTTACATCATATACATGATATTGAATGCCATCTCCTTAGTTGACACATCATATATGCGATTGCCCTCTGCTCACTTCCTTAGTATATAAATCATATGTTTGAATTATATCATGCCATGATGTTTACATACACATCATGTATCTGAATTATGGCATACCAACCCATTTTCTAAAGACATAATATAGTTTATCATCTCATCCTATTCACATAGTCACCATATTTTGAATTATGTCATTCTATCCGTGAATTATATCATGCCATCATGTTTCCATCGACGGCATGTTTGTGATTTATGGCATGCCCACCACTTTAATAGACACATCGTATAGTTATATCATGTCATCATGTTTACATAGTCATCATATTTTGAAGTATGTCATTCTATCATGTTTAGTTAGCCATCATACATGTGAAATTCTGGCATGCTATCCTGTTTAATTAGCCATCATATATGTGAAATTATGTCCTGCTATTCTGTTTGGTTAGACAACATAAATGTGAATTATTTTATGCCCTATTTTCTTCCCTACTATCCATTGCACCTGTCTATCTTACAATGTCTGTACATTCAATTACTTTTCTTGTTTATCAGCCATTTCAGTTGGAGGGGGTGACGGCAGTATCTGTGGGAGTAAAAACACGGTCTTCAGAAAAGATCGTGCTACCTGTCGATGGAGATAGAACCACGATTGTACTCGCCCAAGAACCGACCCCACCACATATAACCCAGACTCACGCAGATTGTACCGCTACCCAGTTGGACAGAGAACCAGCTACACCCCTTCTAACCCCAACCCCAGCAGATAGTAACCCAGTTCCCGTTGACACAGCACTGTCTCCACCACAGAGCACCCAAACACAAGAAGTTAGTAAGGCAACTGCAGTGCCCAAAGCACGAGGACCACCACTCCGAACCCCAAGTCAACGCTTAAAGCAGAAGAAGAATTGTTCTCAGGTCAGGTTCCGTAGCTATGGTTCATACAACTTTGCTCTTGCATCACTCTATTTACTCATACCAACTAATTTCAAATTTGAAGGATGCAATTGAAACTCCAATGGCGCAACAGGTATGTTTTAAACCTGTTTCTTTAACGTGTTTGCTATTGTAACTTGCTCTATGTTGATTTTAGTTTCAATCGAATAAACAGTTATGTTCTCATGCCATGCACATTACAAGTGTTGTTATTGTTGTGTAGTTTCCCACACTTATATTCTGTCTATGCTGCTTTGTCTTAAATAGATATGATTCGAACTGTATCTATCTTGATTTGGCAACATAAACTAGAATGATATAGACCATACAGTGACCATACTACATAGATATATGTTTGTTTCATGCTGTTATCCTGTCCACCTTACTAGCGAACTGGTTTACCAAAATGAGTTTCATATACTACATTGTAAACCTGTGATGTGTTTGTTTGTTTCTCTTTTAGAACGCGGATAAAATATTGGAGAAGAGTACCCCGTTATGCATTGGTAAAGGAAGTAATGCAGATAAGGTTCAAGATAGTGAGACATCCCTGTTGGTCTCCAAGAAAGCTGATAAAAACTATATTGAAGACACTGAGACCACCCCAAAGTCCTATCTTGATGTAGTGTTCGAGTTACTGGCTACTACTGCTGGCACCAGCTCTTCGAACTCGTTGCCTGAATCAGTTCGGCTTCTTGAGTCTCAACTTCAAGTTGAAAGACATCGATCAGATGTTATGCGACAGGAAGCCGAAGGACTGAGGAAGTCCCTGCAGAATTCAGATGCATACTTTTTGGTGCAACAGCAAGTGCTGGAGGATTTAAGCGCCAAACAAGAGAAAGTTAATAAGCTTGCTAAGCATCTTGCCAGCATTATGGGTACCCAGGATATTGTTTCTTGAGCTCTTCTGAAGTGGTTTCAGTTCTGGACTTGTTTTGCTGCGGCGTTTATATGCTGCTTTGTTCCCTATATTTGCACTGGTGGCGAACTTTGATGCCCAGTGGATGTAATATGTGTAATAGACATGATAGCCTAGCGTAAGTTGCTTGCTTATTTATTTCCTTATTGTCTTGTTTATTTGTTTTCTTGTAGTCGGTGCACTTCTTTTTCCGCGGTTTGCTAGTGGCCGCAATGACCTATTTTTTAAAACTAGGCCACATTAACCATGGGCTACATATTTACTGTAGTTAACATGGGCCTCCTACGGGCCGTAGAAACAATGGGCCTTCTACGGGGCGCAGAAACAATGGGCCTTATATGGGCCGTAGACACAATGGGCCTTCTACGGGCCGTATCATAAATGGGCCTCTACGGGCCATATGATCGATTGGCCAAACATGGGCCAATAACACACACATTATGGCTGTAAATGGGCTAGAGCTGAAATCGTCCGTCCATGGGCCAACCATAACATGATGTCGTTAACGGGCCGTATTTGATGACGCTATGAAAACGACCCAACGTATTAACGAGCCGCAAACGGGCCGACTGTAACCACGAGCTGAATTTGGCCCACAAGCAGAAAATGACAGTAACGGGCCAAAAGTAAACGAATGCTGGAAATGAGCCCAAGAATAAATGGGCCCTGAGAAGGCCGAAAGATAACATGGGCTGGAAACGGCCCAACGGAATAATGGGCCGTTAATGGGTATAAAGTGATACACTGTTCATTACGGGCCAGTTTTACCACTTGCCGTTAATGGGCCAAGGGTTACTAAGGGCCTCATATGGGCCAAAAGACGTCATGGGCCATACATGGGCCGGAAGTTAAAACGGGCTGGAATTATATTGGACGGCCCAGATGACGCTACTGGGCCTAATTAGGATAGGCCGTAAACGGGCCCTGGGTTAGCGGGCTGTAAATGGGCTATATGCGAACAGGCCGTTAACAGGCTTGCCGTGGGCCAGCCCGCCACCTTTTGACCAAGACAAACGGGCCGGCCTTTTCACAGGAATGGGCCTCTGTTGGGCCGTGCCACGTGTCGACGTATCATAGGCGCTTTGGGTCCAATGAGTGGATGGCATCTATTCCAACGGTGAGCCGACACGTGTTTCCTCCAGCCAATGATGATTTTACACGTGGAAAATCCCCATTGGTCGGGGCTGTTAACGGGTTATCGGATCCAAAACCGGACCCGGTAGCTTAACGGCGTTCCGTTACGGTGGATGCCACGTGTCGGTCACCCTTGACGAAAGCACTTCTGTGACGCGATTTATCGTCATGGAAGTGGACACTTCCGTGATGATAATTTTGGTAATGTCATGGAACACTTCTACGACAGCACAGGTATGACTATCTTGATTCTGTCATAAAATTGTCATGGATGTACATGCATGACAGAAAACGTGACCCACTGTGACAAACATGTATCATCACGGAAGTGTATTTTTTGTAGTGATACAGCTTTCCCTTGTGCTCGGCATGTAAAATATCCTCGATGCTTATTGCATCCTCTATAAAAATATGTTTTGACGTATCAATTAGACTATAATGGAAACAGTTTCGCCCAACCCTCTTCGGCATTGGCTTATTTCCTAATCTGTATTCCCTCTTTACGCCAGATTGTCGTATATACCTCGGCACGATTCAAATCGCCAGGGGCTCTATCCGGCCACGTACATTTTTCAAACAAAATAAGCCCGAACACTTTTATAGTATGCTTCGGCGTCCCGAATATGGCACTATATGCATCGGCTCCGAATCATGTCTTTGGTCAATAGTTGGGTTGCCCGACTCCTGTGATTACTACCTTACGTTCCGCTTGTTCGGCTAAGGTAGTAAAGGGAGAACTACTGCGATTGTGTTTCTGGTTCGTCTGGTCAAACACCTCAGTAGAGAAAGCCGAAAACTGACTGTCATGATGCGGCGAGAGCTGGTCAACAATTCAGCGACCTACTAAATCTCTAGTGATTTCTTCCGTATTACACGAGGAACTGGCTCTTTCTAGTCACGCGCTTAAGGCATCCAAGTTTGGATAGCTACACACGCACCAGGGGCTATCTTATAGTCCCATTGTGAAACTCCTATGGCTAAGTGAGAGTAATAAAGCCGCATAGTCCGGTTGCCTGGTTCGCCGCACTAACACCTCCTTCACGGACCAAGACGTTGGGTCAAGTGTGGTTATGTGCTACCCCAAACACCACCGTAGTATCTACGTGGGGGCTGAAGCCGACGACTGGCAAACTCTCAGGGATAAAAACGGCCGCACAGGAGGAAAAACACTTTAAGATAAACAACATAAATATATTACAAAGCTTTGGCATTTACAACGCCTAGGCAGTTCGGATACATTCACTCAAATATGATGTCCTTCGAGCACTGGCCCTCTATCAAGCAGGCACCCTCCAGGACGTTTTCAAAATAGCGCTCCGGCGTGCGATGGTCCTTGCCTCCAGGCGGACCCTCAACTGCCATGACGGCGACCTTCATTTTCGCCCAGTGCATCTTGACACGGGCAAAGGCTAGCCACACACCTTCTATACATGACGACCGCTTGACCGCGTCAATACGGGGCAGCGCGTCAACAAGTCACTGCACCGGGCCAAAATAGCTGCTTAGGACGGGTTCAGCTGGCCACAGCCGGACTATGACGTCCCTCATGGCCAAACTGGACATCCTATGCAGCTCGGCCCATTTCGCCATCTGGTCATTCAACAACGCTGGGCGCTCCTGTGCCGCGAACTGTGACCAGAATAGCTTCTCCGTCATGTGCCCCTCCTGGGCCTGAAAGAACTACGCTGCGTCGGCGACACTCTTCAGAAGATCCGCAAAGGCGTCTGGAGCACTCCACAGTCAAGTGAGCAAGACATACTTCTGATTGCCGAATTTACTCTGTAAGAGAAAAGGCTTACCAGCCGCTATTTGTCTGGCCTGCTTGATCTCCTCACGCTCGCTCGGGATTCGACCCGCGCCTCCTTGGCCTCTTTAAATGCCTTGGCAAGGTCGGTCGCCTGGGCTTTATTCTTCTCCTCTAGGGACTCGCACTTGTTGGCGGCGTCCTTGAACGCCTGCTCCACTTCGGTCACCCACTCCTCGCATTGGCAGCGGACGACCTGCTCAGACTTCAAGTCCTCGGTTGCTTTATCAGCGGCCGCTTTTTTCACCCTCACCTACTCCTTGACCTGGGCAAGTTCACCCCTAAGGGCCTCGACCACAGTAGCACTGCCTGCAATCATACACTTAGCAGCGCATGAGATTTGACTCAAGATCTGCATATTAATACAGGCATGAACGAAGTATTGTGAAACATACCTTGTGCTTCATCAAATCTCTTGTTGATGCGGACAAGATCCTCATCGGCCATCCCCAGCTTATGCTTAAGCTCGGATACTTCGGCGGCCTAGGCGATTGCCGCTAATAGTGAAGCCTGCGTCTCAACATATAAAAGTATATTATCTCCTGCGAATATTATCGATCCTCTGTTCGCCCTTTTTCAAAAGACGGCCAGAGCTCAGGGGCTACTATCTATACACAGGCATCTTTTTCATATGAAAAGTGGCCAGGAATATTACATCGCATACCTTGAAGCCTGTTAGCAGGCTAGTGAAGGCCTCATTCAGCCCGCTCTTGGCGGAATGAACCTTTTCAACCACCACACCCATCAGGGTGCGGTGCTCCTCCACGACGGAAGCACGTTGCAGTGCCTCCATCAGTGTGTTCGGTGCCTCCGGATTAGTGGAGGTTGCCGCGGCAGTTGGCACTCCTCCCTCCCTTGAGGGGGGTCTCTTATTCAATTCCAGAGCCACTTGGCTTTCCGGAATAGTGTTCGGCTGGGGGCCGGACTGGTCAAGGCCCCCGCCGTCAGTCTCCATGGGGATTGCTCCCCCGTGTTTTCGGCGACCAAGGCGTTACCCTCTGGCGCCGTTTCGGTGGCTTCCCATATCGCCCCGTGGCCCGGAGAGGCCCTTCGGGACAACACTTCGGTGTCGTCCGTGGTGATAGGCGGGGAGGCGACTCGCTCTCCATCATCTTCGGATCCAAAGAATTCCCCTCCGATGATTGTTGGGGGAGATCGCGGGCCGGACTACACCATATATTGTGTTAAATTACAATCATAAAGAATGGGCACATGAAAGGCACCCTCGTGTACTTACGATGCGGCAAGGGGCCTCGGCCTGGGGTGCCACTTGGGGATGGCTTGAACATCCGAATCCGAGCCATCCGGGAGGGATATTTTCCCTCTCTTGGGCGCCTCCACCTCTAGATCTACAGAGGCTGCCCTTTTCTTCCTCCTCCTCTTCATCTTCATTTTCCTCATGGGAGGAGTGTGTTTTGGTCTCTCCGAACACTGCGTCTGAAGTACCTTTTCGGCGGAGGCCACCTTTGGCCCCCTTGCTCTTTTTCTTGGCCTTTTTCTCCGGCGCCTGATAGGGCGCCGGAACCAGCATCTTCATTAACAGAGGATCAGCTGGGTTTTCAGGGAGTGGAGCTGGACACCTAATCCGCTCCGCCTTCTTTGTCCAGCCCTGTTATAGGACGAAAGTCTCAGTACAACCCTTTTTGATTGATGAACTAAGTTATGTTCGGACATATAGCACTTACCGGGGAAGCCGGATGATTGCAGTCAAGGCCGATGTCTTTGGACGTCTGTGGCCACGACTTTTGAGTCTTGAAGAGTAGCTTCCAGATTGCTTCATGCGTCGTGCTAAAGAATCGTTGCAGGGTCCGTGGCCCTTCCTGATTGAACTCCTACATGCGGAGAGGCCGGCATTGGCAGGGAAGGGTTCGGCGGATGAGCATCACCTGGATCACGTCAGTGAGGCTGGTGTCCTTCTCTATGATACTTCTGATGCGCTTTTGCTGTCTCAACACCTCGTTGAATGATCCCCAGTCCAAACCCTTGTTGGTCCAGGACGCAAGCCGCAGCGGGGGTCCAGATCTGAAAGCAGGAGCGGCCGCCCACTTGGTGCCGCGAGGTTCGATGATGTAGAACCACTCCTGTTGCCACGTCTTGACGGACTCCACGAAGGCCCCTCTGGGCCAGGTAACCTTGGGAAGTTTGCTCACCATGGCGCCGCCGCAATCCACGTGCTCTCCGTCGACCACCTTCGGCTTCACATTGAAAGCCTTGAGCCACATACCGAAGTGTGGGGGGTGCGGAGGAATGCCTCACACACGACGATGAATGCCGAGATGTGGAGGAAGGAGTTTGGGGCTAGATCGTGAAAATCTAGCCCGTAATAGAACATGAGACCTCAAACAAAGGGGTGGAGGGGAAACCCTAGTCCGCGGAGGAAGTGAGGGATGAACACAACCCTCTCACCGGGCTCTAGAGTGGGGATAACTTGCTCTTTGGTAGGGAGCCTGTGTTTGATTTCTGCTGTCCCTCCCGGAGCTGCTTGATGTCCTTCTCCGTCATGGAGGAGGCCATCCACTTGCCTTGAGAGCCGGATCCGGACATGGCTAGAATGTTTGGTGGCGAAGGAAAAGACTGAAGCTTGGGCGCTAGAGCTCGAGCATGGGAAGGCTGAGGAAGAAGAAGGCGTGGGGTAAAAAGATGGGTCCTTATCCTCTTATAAAAGCAGTGAATATCAAGCGCTCCCTCACAAGCCTTAAAACTTGCTTATTCCCAAGGGGTCGTGCGAACGGCATGGTTGGATTACCCAAACTCGTATTGATGAGGAACCCGCAATAAGGGGACACGAGATCTCTGTTTTGACAAGACGTGTCAATAGACACCGTGCCTCGAGGCGCGGAGTGGGAGATCACAAAACGGTTTGGAATAGTAATAAGGCCAGAACGTAACGTCTCACCGAAAAAGCTGTCAGTGGACATGACTTATTTTGTTTAAGTATTCCACCCTTGTGGTTCAGGGTTGTAACTGTTATACAGAGCCGGATATAGTTCTTTTCTTCAACTGCTTCAGAGTATTCAGAGGAGGAATCCGCCTTGCAATGCCGAAGACAATCTGCGCGCCGGACACATCGTCATTGAAGCCTGGTTCAGGGGCTACTGAGGGATTCCTGGATTAGGGGGTCCCCGGGCGTCCGGGCTATGTGACATGGCCGGACTGATGGGCCGTGAAGATACAAGATAGAAGGCCTTACCCCGTGTTAGGATGGGACTCTCCTTTGTGTGGATGACAAGCTTGGCGTTTGGATATGAAGTTTCCTTTCTCTGTAAACCGACTCTGTACAACCCTAGGCCCCTCCGGTGTCTATATAAACCAGAGGGTTTAGTCCGTAGAGGCAATCATAATCATACAAGCTAGACATCTAGGGTTTAGCCATTACGATCTCGAGGTATATCAACTCTTGTAACCCCTATACTCGTCTAAGTCAATCAAGCAGGAAGTAGGGTATTACCTCCATCAAGAGGGCCCGAACCTGGGTAAACATCATGTCCCATGTCTCCTATTACCTTCGATCCTCAGACACACAGTTCAGGACCCCCTACCCGAGATCGGCCGGTTTTGACACCGACAATAGGTTTCTTCGGATATTATTTCTTCTCTAGAGCTCACAAACATCTGGGTGAAATAGATAAAAAGGTATCTTTTGCAAACAAAAGCGTTCAACTGTTCAACCTGCATCCACCACTTGTGAAGAAATAACACATATTGTGCTTTGCAAGAAATGATCTTTAAGAATTAGTTCTTGAGTATCGATTGTTATAACTGTTGGCTACAGATGACATGGAACTTTCTAATAGTCAACAGGTGGCTATACTATTAAGTATTAACCATGCTCCTATACACCTAGACGGAGGGATTAAATCATGATGACTTGGAAGGGGGCAGAGGAGATGTAAGAAATGGTTCATCATAAGTCTTTCACCAGTACTATAGTAAAAAATCTCAGTTAATCTCATAAATGGCAAGCGAGAACTCTAATGGAGCAAAAGCATACATGGAAGATTCTAGACTAAACCATAAATGGATACACTTTTATTCAAGCGCGATACTCTAATAGAGCAAGATCAGGCATGGAAGGTTCTATACTATATAAATAAGAAGTCTCCACATGCTTAGACAGCGGATTACATTGAGCGAAGACTAATGATCAACATTTGACTTGGTAATGCATATGTCCAGGTGAACCTCCTTGGAGTCCCCGTGCACCATCTTGGGGGGGAAATCATACCATGCGTCTTCCATGTCCACATCGGCGGGAACGGAGCAGCTCGGCACAGTCCCAGTCAGCGTGATGGAGGCGGTGGGGGTGCCAACATACCTCTGAAGGGCAGTAACAGTGAGCACGCACCCGTATACCGGCCTCGTGTCAGTGTCAGTGTCAGCGGCATTCCCCCTGACGCACACTACAGATACGGGGCGGCGGCCTGCGCAGGCCTCGCCGGTGCCCACGGTCAAGAGGAAGACTCTGCCGTCCTGCTCCGAGACTAGCAAGCGGCAGGGATCCTCCAGCGACTCCAGCACGGCGAACGGGTAGCACGTCTCGTACTTGATGTTCACCGCCGCGGGCCAGTAGTGATCGGCGGACGGTTGCCTGAGGTGATGCACGACGCTCGCTGGCGAGCCCCAAAACGGTGACGTGCACTCATAGCAATGGACGCATGGGCACCTTGGAGGCATCGACCAGGCCGTCCATGAAACGGGACTGGCTGTAGGGGACGTTGCGCCAGTTGAATATATGAGCAAGCTACTACGAGACTTAATCCAAATAAGCATAAAATAAATCATGACGGCTATAACAGAGATTAAACTAATCATGTGGACTAGCATAGTAGATGAACATATCGAATCTAGGACACAGACTAGAAACATGAATTCTACCATGATTTCGAATAGGAAGGACAGAACACATACGGTGCAATGGGAGCAGCACCGTTGGCATTGAGGTTGTCGCCCATGTCATTGAGGAAGAGGTTGCCGAGGTCGGGGAAGAAGTCGTCGTCGGTGAAGTTGTCGCTGCCAGCAGTCGTGCGAGTGCGCTCCCCAAATTCCAACATCACCCGCCGAATGGAGCGCATGAGGCAGTGGCCGTAGGGGACGTTGCGGCCGCCGAATGGAGCACAGGAGTGTCACATGAAGCAGTAGATGGTGCTCCTCCCTAGTATCTATCTCTACTCTTATAAAAAACTGAGTTGGTGATGATGGTGTGCCTGCCATCTTGTAATATAGACCGTCTGATCAATATCTGACGGATAGAAAGCAAACTATGACAATTTTACAAAACATACCCGCACCTCTCTCCACATTTATATATAAGGCCTTGCCTCGTTCATCCTTATCTCCCACAACCATATTGCTAAGCAATTAAAAAGGGAATTCTCTGGAACAATCTGGTATGGTGGCCGCTGCCGCCGCAGTCCATCCCCATGCCTCCGCCCAGTCTGACCACCAGTCACCACCATGCCCCACTCCTCCTCACCTTATCTCTCATCTTTCTCGAGATATCATTTCTTTGATGAAATTCTCGAGATACCATTTTTCCGATAAAATTTTCGAGATATTATTAGTTTTTACACATGGGATTACTCCTGCATGGGTCAATCACAACAGGTGTTTTGTAAAAAAAAATGCATCTTGATGTTCCATGCAATGCACCGGCATCCTGCTAGCTTTTTGCATATAATTCCAAACACCACGTAGACACGGTCTTTGACCATTTTACAACTATGTTAGTATCATTGTTAGTGGTCAGCCGGTGCAAGTTATAGCCCCGGGTGTTTTAAACTTTTTTTTAGTAATGATATCTGGCGATTGTTCGCCATGAGCTCAATCCTGGCGAATCCCACGTAACCGTCAGATTTCCATCCGACGGTGGCCTGTTTTTAAGCCATAATATTTGACAAAACCGCTACCCTTACACATGTACTGTAACTATGTCGCGGGCGTTTGCAACTGCCATGTCTCCCGGCGAACGTTTGCTGGGGATTGGAGTTAGCACCGATGGCGGTTTGTAGTCGTTCCACACTCGGGCATTGAAGTTTGTAACTATTTTAGATTAGAATATACTACTCCTCCGGTGCTAGTAGTAGAGCAGAGTCCTACTCCCCTACTCTATATGCAAACTAGGGCATAGTAGTAAGTACTGTAGGGAGTACTAGTACTGTGATCACTCAATCAAGTTGTCTGGCATTGATATGACCCTATGCTGCTGGTATGTGTCTCGTAAGTCAAGCGGCATGCTGTAGTCATCAACACCTGTCCACTTCCCGCAGCACATATTCGCTTTTCCATCTTTGTCCGTGCATAATCGTCCAATCTTCCATCTCCGCTAAGGCGCCTCCCCCCTGTTCTGAAACCCAAGCACTAACAATGGCAGAACCAAAAGAGTGGCTGGAATTCGCTCCCCACAGAGGTAATCAAGCTCATTGTTTCGCGTGTGGACAATCTCAGTACCATGCCGCTCGTCGCGTGCTCGTCAGGCTATACCATTTACTCAAAGCCCTCAGGCCGGAGCTTTTTAAGCCAGCTCCTTGCTTGCTGATGCCGCCTGATATTCAAAAACGGCATGTCACACAGCATAACGATAGTAGGGTGGCGAGTGAAGGAAATATGCCCAATAGACAATAATAAAGTTGTTATTTATATTTCCTTATATTATGATAAATGTTTATTATTTATGCTAGAATTGTACTAACCGGAAACTTAGTACATGTGTGAATACAAAGACAAACAGAGTGTCACTAGTATGCCTCTACTTGACTAGCTCGTTAATCAAAGTTGGTTAAGTTTCCTAGCCATGGACACGAGTTGTCATTTGATGAACGGGATCACATCATTAGAGAATGTTGTGATTGACTTGACCCATCCATTAGCTTAGCACTATGATCATTTAGTTTATTGCTAATGCTTTCTTCATAACTTATACATGTTCCTATGACTATGAGATTATGCAACCCCCGAATACCGGAGGAACACTTAGTGTGCTATCAAACGTCACAACGTAACTGGGTGATTATAAAGATGCTCTACAGGTGTCTCCGATGGTGTTTGTTGAGTTGGCGTAGATCGAGATTAGGATTTGTCACTCTGATTGTCGGAAAGGTATCTCTGGGCCCTCTCGGTAATGCACATCACTATAAGCCTTGCAAGCAATGTGACTAATGAGTTAGTTGCAGGATGATGCATTACGAAACGAGTAAAGAGACTTGCCGGTAATGAGATTGAACTAGGTATTGAGATACCGACGATCAAATCTCGGGCAAGTAACATACCGATGACAAAGGGAACAACATATGTTGTTATGCGGTTTGACCGATAAAGATCTTCGTAGAATATGTAGGAGCCAATATGAGCATCCAGGTTCCGCTATTGGTTATTGACCGGAAACATGTCTCGGTCATGTCTACATAGTTCTCGAACCTGTAGGGTCCGCACGCTTAACATTCGGTAACGATCGGTATTATGAGTTTATGTGTTTTGATGTACCGAAGGTTGTTCGGAGTTCTGGATGTGATCACAGACATGACGAGGAGTCTCGAAATGGTCGAGACATAAATATTGATATACTAGACCATGTTATTCGGACACCAGAAGTGTTCCGGGTGGTTTCAGGTAAAACCGGAGTGCCGGAGGGGTTACCGGAACCCCCCAGGGATATTAATGGGCCACCATGGGCCTTAGTGGAGAGAGAGGAGGGCAGCCAGGGCAGGCCACGCCCCCTCCCTCTTGGAGTCCGAATAGGACAAGGGAAGGGGGGAGGCGCCCCCCTTTCCTTCTCCCTCTCCCCCTCTCCTTCCTTCCCCCTCTCTTCCCTTGTTGGAAACCTACTAGGAATAGGATTCCTAGTAGGAATCCTAATTAGGGCGCGCCCCATGAGGGCCGGCCGGCCTCCCCCTTGCTCCTTTATATACGGGGGCAGGGGGGCACCCTAGAACACACAAGTTGACAGTTGCCTTAGCTGTGTGCGGTACCCCCCCTCCATAGATTTCCACCTCGGTCATATCATTGTAGTGCTTATGCGAAGCCCTGCGTCGCTAACTTCATCATCACCGTCATCACGTCGTCGCGCTGATGAAACTCTCCCTCGGCCTCAGCTGGATCAAGAGTACGAGGGACGTCACGGAGCTGAACGTGCGCAGATCGCGGAGGTGCTGTGCGTTCGGTAGTTGGATCGGTTGGATCGCAAAGACGTTCGACTACATCAACCACGTTACTAAACGCTTCCGCTTTCGGTCTATGAGGGTACGTGGACACACTCTCCCCGCTCATTGCTATGCATCACCTAGATGGATCTTGCGTGTGCGTAGGAATTTTTTTGAAATTACTGCGTTCCCCAACATGTTCCTATGACTATGAGATTATGCAACCCCCGAATACCGGAGGAACACTTAGTGTGCTATCAAACGTCACAACATAACTGGGTGATTATAAAGATGCTCTACAAGTGCCTCCGATGATGTTTGTTGAGTTGGCATAGACCGAGATTAGGATTTGTCACTCTGATTGTCGGAGAGGTATCTCTGGGCCCTCTCGGTAATGCACATCACTATAAGCCTTGCAAGCAATGTGACTAATGAGTTAGTTGCAGGATGATGCATTACGGAATGAGTAAAGAGACTTGCCGGTAACGAGATTGAACTAGGTATTGAGATATCGACAATCGAATCTCAGGCAAGTAACATACCGGTGACAAAGGGAACAATGTATGTTGTTATGCGGTTTGACCAATAAAGATCTTCGTAGAATATGTAAGAGCCAAAATGATCATCCAGGTTCCTCTATTGGTTATTGACCTGAGATGAGTCTCGGTCATGTCTACACAGTTCTCGAACCCGTAGGGTTCGCACGCTTAACGTTCGGAGACGATCGGTATTATGAGTTTATGTGTTTTGATGTACCGAAGGTTGTTCGGAGTTCTGGATGTGATCACGGACATGACGAGGAGTCTCGAAATGGTCGAGACATAAAGATTGATATATTGGACCATATTATTCGGGTAAAACCGGAGTGCCGGAGGGGTTACCGGAACCCCCCGGGGGAATTAATGGGCCACCATGGGCCTTAGTGGAGAGAGAGGAGGGCAGCGAGGGCAAGCCGCACCCCCCCTTGTTGTCCGAATAGGACAAGGGAACCTACTGCTTAGCCGAAGCCCTGCGTCAGTAACTTCATCATCACTGTCATCACGCCGTCGTGCTGATGAACTCTCCCTCGGCCTGAGTTGGATCAAGAGTACGAGGGACGTCACCGAGCTGAACATGTGCAGATCGCGGAGGTGCTGTGTGTTCGGTACTTGGATCGGTTGGATCGCGAAGACGTTCGACTACATCAACCGCGTTACTAAACGCTTCCGCTTTCGGTCTACGAGGGTACGTGGACACACTCTCCCCGCTCGTTGCTATGCATCACCTAGATGGATCTTGCGTGTGCGTAGGATTTTTTTTTTTGTTGAAATTACTGTGTTCCCCAATAGTGAGCATCAACCCCTTCACTGCGATCCGATCCCCGTCACCCTCAACTACATTAACGGTATGTACTGGGTCGGCATGAACATGCCTCGGATGGTGCTCGTCGACGGTCGCGACAGCTGGATGCTCATGGAGGTCTACACCCGGCGTTTGATCCCCCTTCCTTCGATTAACACTGCACTACTTTGGCACCGCGACCCAGAATACTCGGAATCTTACAGCAACCAACATGATACGAAGTTTGATTTGCTCAAGGTTGTAATCTGCCAAGTGCCCACAAGATCTGTGAATTATAAAGACTTCAGGCTAATTGCGTTCTTCAACCGCGGTCTCGCCTATCTGACAGGTCACTGCGGTAAGTGGATAAATCTGCACGTCCATCGTAGGATCATACATCATCCATGCTTCTTTGATGCCATTGAACACAAGGGCTTCATTTACGCTGTTGACTCCTTATATGGCTGGACGTATTGCTGGCCTACTCTAGTCATCACAACAAACGGCTGTTACAGCAGTATGTTACTTTCCTATATATCTGATATCATGATGGCTTGATCAACATTTACTGAAAAATATTCATGCTCATAACATGCTATTCTTAAGATTGACTACAGTAAGAGCCCTTTTTTAGTTGACTCCAACTTGATATGATGTTGTAGGCCACCTGGTGTCCCTACCCTTCCTAATCCCAGAACCTTTCAAAGAAAAGCGGCATGGCAGTTGCAGGTGGTTCCTGGCTCGATCAGACGGCGGCGAATGATTGATGATTGTACGCACGTACCAGACGTGTTGTTTCGCGGAATACAATCACTGTCACTGCAAGGGCTTTGAGCAGGATCCCAGCCTCTCTGGGCCTTCAGGAATTTTTGACTGGAGGTTGGCAAGTAGCCTTAGTACACACTCTCTGTTTATCAGACTAAATTATCTGATTAACCAGGAGATAACCGCCAGCAAGGATCATGATGGCAGCACGGTTTCATTCATCAGGCAAAACTGTGTGTACACAGCGTACCATGCGTCTCTGCATGCACCATACCCTGATATGTGCCACCATGCTCTACATCCCAAAGTAGGAGAGAGGGTCGCAAGTATCAGACTTCGACCTGCTGGCTGGAGTTTCTCCCATCAGGCACCCATCTGGTTCAAGCCGTCAGCCAATCTCCGCAGCTTAATAAATATGTCGGAGTAAATGACCACGGGTATAGCCTCATCGGCTCCCTATGGTATTTCAAGAAATCGGGGCTAGCTGCACCCCTCACACCTCCTGGACGAACGGCCGGCTTCTTGGGCCGGCTGGTCCAGGAGGCCGGCTGCTAGAAGACGGCAAGATGCCAGAAGGCGGCCACGAGGGGTCCGGCTCCCAGCAGGCGGCCACGAGGGGGCCGGCTCCCAGCAGGTAGCCCCTCGTCCCCTCAAAGTTTGCACCCACATAACCACGACGAGACGGGGCGTGGCTACAGTGTGACCTGCCACCCCGAATCCAGGGTGGAGCGTGGCCACAGTGCGGTGTACCAAGCGGACACCCCTTGCCCGGTGCGGCACTGTTCCCACGCGGCCCGTGACATCACCTACGTCAGGAGAGCCACGCCCCCACGATGGCCGGTCGGTACGGCCCGCAGACGGCATGCCCTACCTGTCCGCGAGCCCCAAAAGGCGGCGAATCCCCAGCAGGAGGCAACGGGGGTGGGCCGCCTCCTAGCAGACGGCCCCCTCCCCCCTCGGAGTCTGGGTGCCATTAATCAGATGAGACGGGGTATGGCTACAGTGAGCGCCCGCCAGGCGGTGGGACCATAGCCACGCTCCCCCTGACAAAGCCTCCGTCATCAGGAGCAAGGCAAAAGTATAAAGCGGTCGGCATGGCCCGCGGGCGGCGGGCCCTACCTATCGGCCGAGTCCCCGGCAGCCGGCGGGACCCACCAAGCGGCGAGCCCCAGCAGCCGGCGAAGAAGCCGGCACCCAGAGACACTGACGGCTGGGTCCTACACCCAGCCGGATTCCGATTGTACCCCTGGGGGTAGGCCTATATAAACCCCCCAGGCTACCCCATGCAAGGGGTTCACAACCTTAGAGATCACACACACATATAGAGAGAGGGGTAGAGCTAGCCTTGTGCTTCTTCCTCCTCTAGCCGAAACAGCTCAAGGAGCAAACTTGTAGCAACTTTATTGATCATAGTCATCATGCGGAGACCCCGTAGAGCAGGACTAGGGGTGTTATCTCCATGGAGAGCCCCGAACCTGGGTAAGATTCGCAGGCGTATTAATACGTCTCCAACGTATCTATAATTTTTGATTGTTACACGCTATTATATTATCCATCTAGGATGTTTTATATGCATTTATATGCTATTTTATATGATTTTTGGGACTAACCTATTAACCTAGAGCCATGTGCCAGTTTCTGTTTTTTCCTTGTTTTTGAGTATCGTAGAAAAGGAAAACCAAACGGAGTCCAATTGACCTGAAATTTCACAGAGATTATTTTTGGACCAGAAGAAGCCCACGGAGTATCGGAGATGGGCCAGAAGAGTTCTGAGGCACCCACGAGGGTGGGGGCGCGCCCTACCCCCCTGGGCACGCCCCTACCTCATGGCCGCCTCGGAGACCCCCCTGACTTGTTCCTGACGCCAAAACCTCTTATATATACCTAAACTTCCAGAACATAACCTAGATCGGGATTTCCGCTGCCGCAAGCCTCTGTAGCCACCAAAAACCAATCAGGGCCTTGTTCCGGCACCCTGCCGGAGGGGGGATCCCTCATCGGTGGCCATCTTCATCATCCCGGCGCTCTCCATGACGAGGAGGGAGTAGTTAACCCTCGGTGCTGAGGGTATGTACCAGTAGCTATGTGTTTGATCTCTCTCTCTCTCTCGTGTTCTTGATTTGGCACGATCTTGATGTATCGCGAGCTTTGCTATTATAGTTGGATCTTATGATGTTTCTCCCCCTCTACTCTCTTGTAATGGATTGAGTTTTCCCTTTGAAGTTATCTTATCGGATTGAGTCTTAAAGGATTTGAGAACACTTGATGTATGTCTTGCGTGGGATACCCGTGGTGTCAATGGGGTATTCTATTGATTCACTTGATGTATGTTTTGATGATCAACTTGCGGGTTCCGTGACCTTGGGAATCTATGCATAGGGGTTGGCACACGTTTTCATCTTGACTCTCCGGTAGAAACTTTGGGGCACTCTTTGAAGTTCTTTGTGTTGGTTGAATAGATGAATCTGAGATTGTGTGATGCATATCGTATAATGATACCCACGGATACTTGAGGTGACATTGGAATATCTAAGTGACATTAGGGTTTTGGTTGATTTGTGTCTTAAGGTGTTATTCTAGTATGAACTCTATGATAGATCAAACGGAAAGAATAGCTTCGTGTTATTTTACTACGGACTCTTGAATAGATCGATCAGAAAGAATAACTTTGAGGAGGTTTCGTACCCTACCATAATCTCTTCATTTGTTCTCTTCTATTAGTGACTTTGGAGTGACTCTTTGTTGCATGTTGAGGGATAGTTATATGATCCAATTATGTTATTATTGTTGAGAGAACATGCACTAGTGAAAGTATGAACCCTAGGCCTTGTTTCCTAGCATTGCAATACCATTTGTGCTCACTTTTATCATTAGTTACCTTGCTGTTTTTATATTTTCAGATTACAAGAACCTATATCTACCATCCATATTGCACTTGTATCACCATCTCTTCGCCGAACTAGTGTCCCTATACAATTTACTATTGTATTGGGTGTGTTGGGGACACAAGAGACTCTTTGTTATTTGGTTGCAGGGTTGCTTGAGAGAGACCATCTTCATCCTACGCCTCCCACGGATTGATAAACCTTAGGTCAGCCACTTGAGGGAAATTTTCCACTGTCCTACAAACCTCTGCACTTGGAGGCCCAACAACGTCTACAAGAAGAAGGTTGTGTAGTAGACATCAAGCAGTTTCTGGCGCCGTTGCCGGGGAGGTTAGTGCTTGAAGGTATATCTTTAGATCTTGCAATTGAATCTTTTAGTTTCTTGTTTTATCACTAGTTTAGTCTATAAAAGAAAACTAAAAAATATGGAATTCAGGGTGCCTCATATGCTTCATCTTTTTAATATCTTTCGTGAAAATGATGGAAAGGAAAATTGTGCCCAAGTGCTAGAAGAAGAATGCATTAAAATGTTTGGCACTAAATCTTTAAATGATGAGCATGATTACAATGTTGTTAGTACGAACTCTTAGAATATCCATGGTACTAATGATGATTGCACTAGTCATGATGAAGATGTCTCTTATAAGTATGTCAATTTTTGTGGAGTGCATAGAGTTTGCAAGTACACACCAAATAGGGAAGATAGATTTTGCAAGAGGCATAAGTATTTAGAAACTAAATGGTTGCAAGAAAGGCTAGATGTTTGTGCTGAAAATTTAAATTTTCTTTAGCCATCCTTGTGAACTTTGCAATGAGCATGGTCATTTAAATATCCAATGCAAATTGTTACATGATCGAATCGTGTCCAAAACTTCTGATGACTTGATTTCCCTTGCGCATCATAATGAACTTAGTTTTCTTGTAGGTTATAAAGAAATGAAACGTATAACTAAGGATATTCCAGAATTTTCCCTTGAGACGGTTCTTGATTTTGATCTAGAGGAAATTTATATGTATTGTGTGGTGAATTGCATTGAAAATCCTTATATTGCCAATTACATAAAGACAAGAAAACAAATAGAAGATGAAGATAATACTATTGAAAGGGAAGAGACTTCCCAATATCCTCCTATTATTTCTTATGATGAATCGGGTAACGAGGAGGAGCCTTCTATTCAAGCAATCTCATTAATAAGGATCTCCAAAAAGAGGATTAAACCCACACATGATGTGAAGAAGAAAAAGAAAAGACGGAGAAGCAAAGGTAAAAAGGTATCCCTCCCAAATGATGTTGCTTCTATTACTCATTGTGATGATGATAATTGCTATACTATTATTGGTGCTATCCGTACTATTAATGATGAGAGTGATTATGCTTATGATATGAAAATGCCCAAGCTTGGGGATTCTATGTTTGATGAGAATGACATGTTTGAGAATTTATTTGCTGCAATTAATGTTTGTCCCAAGCTTGGGGATGCTATGTTTTATGAAGATGATATGTTTGAACTCCCAAGCTTTGATATGCAAATTTATTATGATGATAGCATGCCTCCTATTTATGATGATTATATTGATGAAAGTGGGTTCGGAAGAGTGTCAACTTTAGGAAGTAATGATCCCACTATTTTGGAGGGTGTTGAATCTTATTGTGACAATTATGAAAGTGGATTTGGAGAGGTCATGACTTTATTTAGTAATGATTCTACTATCGTGGAAGAGGTTTCAATTGATTATGATGAGAACAAAGCTGCTACTTATGATGATTATTGTGATGACACTTATGCTATAAAAAGTAGTGATGATTATATTTATAAAACTTGTCATGATTATGATTACCCTTTTTCTGAACATTACTCTTTTAATATGGAAACAATTTATAGTATTCGAGTTTCTTATGATACTCCCACTATTCCGAATGAGAAGAATTTTGCTTATGTGGAGAGTAGTAAAATTTATATGCTTGTAGATCATGAAAAGAATGATTTATGTGATAGTTATATTGTTGAATTCATTCATGATGCTACTGAAAATTATTATGAGGGAGGAATATATGCTTGTAGGAATTGCAATAATATCAAGTTTCCTCTCTATGTGCTTAAAGTTTTGATGTTATGCTTGTTTTGCCTTCCTATGCTAGTTGATTATTCTTCCCATAAGTTGTTTGATCACAAAAGCCCTATGCATCAGAAGTGGGTTAGACTTAAATGTGCTAGTCATATTCTTCGTGATGCTCTCTTTATGTTTCAATTCTTATCTTTTATGTGAGCATCATTGAAACCATCATGCCTAGCTAGGGGCGTTAAATAATAGCGCTTGTTGGGAGGCAACCCAATTTCATTTTTGTTCTTTGCCTTTTGCTCCTGTTTAGTAATAAATAATTCATCTAGACTCGGTTTAGATGTGGTTTTATGTTTTAATTAGTGTTTGTGCCAAATAGAACCTTTGGGAAGACTTGGGTGAAGTCTTTATGATCTTGCTGTAAAAAACAGAAACTTTAGCGCTCACGAGATTAGCTGCCATTTTTTACTGTCAGTGATTTTAGGTTGCTTATTTTTGCAGAAGATTAATATACAAATTCCTCAGATCCACCAATTTATTTCAGAATTGTTGGAGTTACAGAAGTATTCGAATGATACATATTACTACAGACTGTTCTGTTTTTGACAGATTCTGTTTTCATTGTGTTGTTTGCTTATTTTCATGAATCTATGAGTAGTATCGGAGGGTATGAACCATACAGAAGTTGGAATACAGTGGATATTACACCAATATGAATTTATAATGAGTTAAAAACAGTACCTAAGTGGTGGTTTTATTTTCTTATACTAACGGAGCTTACGAGTTTTCTGTTGAGTTTTGTGTTGTGAAGTTTTCAAGTTTTGGGTAAAGATTCGATGGACTATGGAATAAGGAGTGGCAAGAGCCTAATATTGGGGATTCCCAAGGCACCCCAAGGTAAAATTCAAGGACAACCAAGAGCCTAAGCTTGGGGATGCCCCGGATGGCATCCCCTCTTTCGTCTTCGTTCATCGGTAACTTTACTTGGAGATATATTTTTATTCACCACATGATATGTGTTTTGCTTGGAGCGTCATTTTATTTTATTTAGTTTTGCTTGCTGTTTGAATAAAATACCAAGATCTTAAATTCTTAAATGTTAGATAGTCTTCACATAGTTACATAATTATTCGACTACTCATTGATCTTCACTTATATCTTTCGGAGTAGTTTCTCATCTGCTCTAGTGCTTCACTTATATCTTTTAGAGCACGATGGTGGTTTTATTTTGAAGAAATTGTTGATCTCTAGTGCTTCACTTATCTCATTTTGAGAGTCTTTTAGAACAGCATGGTAATTTGCTTTGGTTATGAAACTAGTCCTAATATGATAGGCATCCAAGATGGGTATAATAAAAACTTTCATATAGAGTGCATTGAATACTATGAGAAGTTTGAAACTTGATGATTGTTTTGAGATATGAAGATGCTAATATTAGAGTCGTGCTAGTTGAGTAATTGTGGAATTGAGAAATACTTATGTTGAGGTTTGCAAGTCCCGTAGCATGCATGTATGGTAAACATTGTGTGACAAATTTGAAGCCTGAGGTGTTCTTTGATTGCTTTCCTTATGAGTGGCGGTCGGGGACGAGCGATGGTCTTTTCCTACAAATATATCCCCCTAGGAGCATGCGCATAGTGTTTGGTTTTGATGACTTGTATATTTTTTGCAATAAGTATGTGAGTTCTTTATGACTAATGTTGAGTCCATGGATTATACGCACTCTCACCCTTCCATCATTGCTAGCCTCTTCGGTACCGTGCATTGCCCTTTCTCACCTCGAGACTTGGTGCAAACTTCGCCGGTGCATCCAAACCCCATGATACGATACGCTCTATCACACATAAGCCTCCTTATATCTTCCTCAAAACAGCCACCATACCTACCTATTATGGCATTTCCATAGCCATTCCGAGATATATTGACATGCAACTTTCCACCGTTCCGTTTATTATGACACGTTTCATCATTGTCATATAGCCTTGCATGATCATGTAGTTGACATCGTATTTGTGGCAAGGCCACCATGCATAATTTTTCATACATGTCACTCTTGTTTCATTGTCCATCCCGGTACACCGCCGGAGGCATTCATATAGAGTCATATTTTGTTCTAGTATCGGGTTGTAATCTCTGAGTTGTAAATAAATAGAAGTGTGATGATCATCATTAATAGAGCATTGTCCCGAAAAAAGGGGAAGGCCAAAAAAAGAAAGGCCAAAAAAAAGGAAAGTCCAAATAAAAAAAGAATGGCCAAATAAAAAAAGAAACAAAAGGGACAATGCTACTATCCTTTTTCCACACTTGTGCTTCAAAGTAGCACCATGATCTTCATGATAGAGAGTTTCTTATATTGTCACTTTCATATACTAGTGGGAATTTTTCATTATAGAACTTGGCTTGTATATTCCAACAATGGGCTTCCTCAAATGCCCTAGGTCTTCGTGAGCAAGCAAGTTGGATGCACACCCACTTAGTTTCTTTTGTTGAGCTTTCATACATTTATAGCTCTAGTGCATCCATTGCATGGCAATCCCTACTCCTCGCATTGACATCAATTGATGGGCATCTCCATAGCCAGTTGATTAGCCGCATCGATGTGAGACTTTCTCCTTTTTTTTCTTCTCCACACAACCTCCATCATCATATTCTATTCCACCCATAGTGCTATGTCCATGCTCCCGCTCATGTATTGCGTGAACGTTGAAAAAGTTTGAGAATACTAAAGTAAGAAACAATTGCTTGGCTTGTCATCGGGGTTGTGCATGATGAGAGCATTTTGTGTGACGAAGATGGAGCATGGCCAAACTATATGATTTTGTAGGGATGAGCTTTCTTTGGCTATGTTATTTTGAGAAGACATAATTGCTTGGTTAGTATGCTTGAAGTATTATTATTTTTATGTCAATATTAAACTTTTGTCTTGAATCTTTCGGATCTGAATATTCATGCCACAACAAAGAAAATTACATTGAAAATTATGTTAGGTAGCATTCCACATCAAAAATTCTGTTTTTATCATTTACCTAGTCGAGGACGAGCAGGAATTAAGCTTCGGGATGCTTGATACGTCTCCAATAATTTTTTATTGTTCCATGCTATTATATTATCCATCTAGGATGTTTTATATGCTATTTTATATGATTTTTGGGACTAACCTATTAACCTAGAGCCCAGTGCTAGTTTATGTTTTTCCTTGTTTTTGAGTATCGCAGAAAAGGAAAACCAAACGGAGTCCAATTGACCTGAAATTTCACAGAGATTATTTTTGGACCAGAAGAAGCCCACGGAGTATCGGAGATGGGCCAGAAGAGTCCCGAGGCACCCCACGAGGGCGGGGGCGCGCCCTAACCCCCTAGGCGCGCCCCCTACCTCGTGGCCACCTCGGAGACCCCCCCTGACTTGCTCCCGACGCCCAAACCTCTTATATATACCCAAACTTCCAGAACATAGCCTAGATCGGGAGTTCCGCCACCGCAAGCCTCTGTAGCCGCCAAAAACCAATCGGGACCCTGTTCCGGCACCCTGCCGGAGGGGGGATCCCTCCGTGGGCTTCTTCTGGTCCAAAAATAACCTCTGTGAAACTTCAGGTCAATTGGACTCCGTTTGGTTTTCCTTTTCTGCGATACTCAAAAACAAGGAAAAACAGAAACTGGCACTGGGCTCTAGGTTAATAGGTTAGTCCCAAAAATCATATAAATGCATATAAAACATCCTAGATGGATAATATAATAGCATGGAACAATCAAAAAATTATAGATACGTTGGAGACGTATCAAGCATCCGCAAGCTTAATTCTTGCTCGTCCTCGAGTAGGTAAATGATAAAAACAAAATTTTTTATGTGGAATGCTACCTAGCATATTTTTCAATGTAATTTTGTTTATTGTGGCATGAATGTTCAGATCCGAACGATTCAAGATAGAAGTTTAATATTGACATAAAAATAATAATACTTCAAGCATACTAACAAAGCAATCATGTCTTCTCAAAATAACATGGCCAAAGAAAGTTATCCCTACAAAATCATATAGTCTGGCTATGCTCTATCTTCATCACACAAAGTATTTAAATCATGCACAACCCCGATGACAAGCCAAGCAATTGTTTCATACTTTTGATGTTCTCAAACTTTTTCAATCTTCACGCAATACATGAGCGCGAGCCATGGACATAGCACTATATGTGGAATAGAAGGGTGGTTATTGTTGGGGATATGACTATCAGGTATGACCCGCCCAGGAGGGGCCGGGTCATCCCTGTGGCGGTTCATCTCAATGAAGCCCAAGAGTATAATAACGATGGCGGTTCATAGATAGGCTTAGTAGATGGCCCAGGCCCGAAGGCGGCTCAAGGCCCACGAATATAAACCGCCATGTATATGTAGACTTGTATGGTAAGGCATGTAAGAAAGGTCACCGAGCCGGACACGTTGTATGAGCTGGCCGGGACTCTGTAAGCCGCAGGGCATCAACCCGTGTATATAAGGGGATGACCCAGCGGCGGCTTAGGGCAGGAAACAACAGATCGAGAGCCAGGTTAAGCGTATTCGCTCCCTGGTCATCGGAACCCTAGTAATACCACCTCAAACTGGATTAGGCCTTTACCTTCACCGCAAGGGGCCGAACCAGTATAAACTCCTCGTGTCCTTTGTCCTGATTAACCCCTTTAAGCTAATCTCGTTGCGATGGCTCCATGACTAAGTCCTCACACTAGGACATCTGCCATGACAATTCCACGACAGTTGGCGCCCACCGTGGGGCTATCACACGATGGTTTCAAGTTTTTAGAGGGCAACTTTGAAGGGATCAAGGGATACGCCATGGGCCGGATGACCAAGAGTCGTCGCGGCAAGCTCTACATCGACGATGCAGGCTGGGCCCCGAGGCCGGCTCAATTGATTACGGGTACCGGGCCCCCTTCGGCGGAATTCACGTCTTCATTGGCAAGATCGGCGAACCGGGCCCTGAGCCGGACATCTGCACCGACATCATCGAGACGGCTCAGCATGCGAGACCCGCCCGAGTTCAGCCCGCCATGAAGCATGCCTTCGTGGGATTCATCCATGGAGCGGAATCTGAGGATAGATCGGCGTCTGGTGGTGAGACGGTTGTTTACTCTAATGGTGAGTCATCCACTGGCGAGACCGAGTCATTGTATCAACTGCAAGACGGCCGGCTTGGGGGCTGTTCCGACGGCAACAGTATTCCGGACCCCTACGAGCAGCCGAACCGGGTTGCGATCTTCATGGCTGGTGCGCACCTGGTACAGCATTCTTCAACCGCAGCGGCACTGATTTCCGGGTCAGCAACGGCGACGGCGGCCGGGGCAGGAGGCCCTGTGCGCCCGCCGGCTCAAGTTTTGTCCTACTAACTAGACACCTTGGCAACACTGCTGGCGACGGAGGTTAACCCGGAAAATTGAGATCAGCATAACGCGGAAGTCGCAAAGTTGTGAGATCAGATAGCTCAAGTTAAGGAGGACCTAATGGCTGAAGATGCTAGGATGGCCGTAGAGCGGGTTACATTGGATGCTCAGGCGCAGCGGATTCAGTCGGAATCTTACCGGCTCATGCTAGATCAGAACGCTTCAAACGAGGTCATGAGGAGGAGGCATCAGACTCGTCTGCCCCCTGTTTACGAGGCGAGAAATCTCTTTAACACGCCAGGAGCAGGAACCAGTAACCCGCCAGTGGCAAACCGGGTTGAAGCACCTGGGACGGGAATGCCGGTTCAGCCACGGACGACGGACCCGCCTCGTCAGAACAATATCCCACCACAACACGTGCCAACAC
The DNA here is from genome assembly GCF_018294505.1 of Triticum aestivum. Taxonomy (NCBI): domain Eukaryota; kingdom Viridiplantae; phylum Streptophyta; class Magnoliopsida; order Poales; family Poaceae; genus Triticum; species Triticum aestivum. Next base: position 309,382,322 of record NC_057808.1, on the reverse strand, counting down.
CACCGGGTCATTACTCTAACCCTTTGGATAATATGATCACTGTGGCATCACGATTGGTGGCTCTTCCCGTTGAAGGCAAGTCTCCAGCGGCAGTTGAAATACGGAGGGCTAGAGAGCTTCTTCAGACAACGTTGGTTCAGTAGCAGGCTTATTCTTATAGCCGTAGCACGATTCATTCCACCCCTCGCCCAAGCCGGAGTTACGGCAGGCATATCGACGAGCTGGCTGTGTCAAGAAGTGGGTGGAACCATAACCCGCCTCGCGGACATAACCCGGCGGGTGATGGTGCTGATGCTCAGAACGTAGTGGATCAAGGTAGAGCGCGTCGGGAGGCCGAGCTGGTGGCTCAGTATGCGGCCCGTCAACCTTCTCCATTGCGTCCGATCACTTCTGTGGAGCCAGGTGTTACTTTCAGGAACTTGGGGGTGTCGCGTTTAGTGTCGGCTCTACGTGATGAACGTCTACCCAAGGATTTCAAGGGTCCCCGCAAGGTACCTAACTATACAGCCGACTTACCTCCTGAGGCGTGGGTCGAGAGTTATGAGATGGCCATGGAATTGCTAGATGTTAGCGAGGCGGCTTGTGCAAAGTATTTCCCTCTGATGTTGGATGGAACGGCCTGTACTTGGTTGAAGGGGCTCCCCGCCAATTCTATTGGGTTATGGGCCGAGTTAAAAGACCAGTTTATCCAGAATTTCAAGGATACGTGTAAGCAACCTATGGCAATTGTGGATTTAGCCTCCTGTGTCCAAGAAGAAGGTGAGTCAACAACCCATTCGGTACGCCGGGTCTCGACAATTCTGCACTCGTCGGATCGCATCAATGCCGACTCAATAGTATTGATGTTGGAGAACAATTCTCATTTCACGCCCTTAAAGCAGAAATTAGGGTGGCTCAAACGCCACTTCAATGACATGGGGACACTCATGGTGGCTCTGGTTAAGTATGCTGACTCTGATGGTACCAAGGACCCCGAGTCTGATGACGAAAAGCCGGGAAAAGGGAAAGAAGAGCAGCAACACCAAGGGGCAGCAGCATAACCCGGCGAACCAGGGAGGCAATGGTAAGCGCAAAGCTGATATTAGTTTTGACTTTGTGGCTAACACCAATGCGCAGAATAATGGTCAGCGTCGTAAGGGTAAACCGCCCCCACGGACCGGAGGATCCGGCTTCAATCTTGAACAGATGCTAAATCTGCCCTGCCCAAGACATGGTACACGAGAAAGACCATCTGGGCACCTATGGAAGGATTGTTACATTATGAAGGAGTACAAGAATTCCAATATTTTTCAAGACAGTCATGGGCCAGGTGGCGGTTCACGATCCGGCTCTCACGGACCGGGTTACGGGTGTGGCGGCTCTAACTCTGGATTCCAAGGAAATCAAGGTAATCACGGCAACCAGGGTGGTTACAATCAGCAGAGTAATCAGGGGAGTCAACAGCAGCAACAGTTTGGTTATCAGAGCAACCCGAAGCAGTTGAATAGTGGACAGTATCATGTCTTTACCACTAGCTTATGTAAGCGTGACCAGAAGCTTCATAAGAGGGCAGTCAATGCTGTTGAGCCGGCGGTTCCCCATTACTTGCGCTGGTCTGAGCAGCCCATTGTGTGGAGTCGGGAAGATCACCCGCCTCGGGTTGATAATCCGGGTCACTTGGCTTTGGTGGTCGCACCTCAGGTCGGAGGGTATAAGTTCACCAAGGTACTCATGGACGGAGGGAGCAGCATCAATATCCTTTATTATGAAACTTTCCGTCGCATGGGGTTGAATGATAAAAATCTTAAGCCGTCAAACACTGTTTTCCACGGCGTGGTACCTAGTAAGTCGGCCTACCCAGTTGGTAAGATAGCTCTGGAGGTTGCTTTTGGAGATGATCATGACTCTAGGTCGGAGACATTGACCTTTGAAGTGGTATCCATAGCCCGTATCACGCTTTGTTTGGACGGCCGGCTTATGCCAAGTTCATGGCGCGGCCTTGTTATGTGTATCTGCAGCTCAAGATACCGGGTTACAAGGGAACCATCATGGTGCATGGGAGCCGGAAGATAGCCTTGGAGTTTGAGGAAGGAGACGCTGCTTATGCTGAGTCTGTTTGTGCATCTGACGAGCTAAAATTTTATAAGGATAATGTTGACCCGGCGGACATAACATCTTTAAAGAAGCTAACCAGAGGGCAGGATCCTTCACTCAAATTTAAGTCGGCAGATGACACTAAGATGGTTGATTTCGTTCCTGGCAATTCATCGAAGCAGTTCAGTATCAGTGCCAATCTGGATCCGAAATAGGAAAGCACGCTCATCGAGTTCATCCGTGAGAACCGGGACATCTTTGCATGGAAGCCTTCAGACATGCCGGGTGTACCGAGAGAACTCGCTGAGCACACTCTTAATATTGATCCAAAATTTAAGTCGGTTAAGCAGTTTCTTCGCCGATTCAACAAGGAGAGACGGAAGGCCATTGGAGAGGAAGTGGCCCGGCTCTTGGCAGACGGGTTTATCATCGAAGTTTTCCATCCTGAGTGGTTGGCTAACCCGGTGCTGGTACTCAAGAAGAATGGCACTTGGCGGATGTGTGTGGATTACACAGACTTTAACAAGGCTTGTCCGGCTGATCCATTTGCTCTCCCTCGTATCGATCAAATCATTGATGCTACGACAGGTTGTGAGCGTCTGAGTTTTTTGGATGCTTATTCTGGTTATCATCAGATCAAGATGGCAGTTAAGGACCAGGAGAAGATAGCTTTCATTACTCCGTTTGGAGCCTTCTGCTATGTGTCTATGCCTTTTGGGCTCAAGAGTGCCCAGGAGACTTATCAGCGGTGTGTGCAAAATTGCCTTCACAATCAGATTGAGTGCAATGTTCATGCTTATGTCGATGACATTGTGGTGAAGTCAAGAAAGAAGGAGACCCTGGTTGATGATTTGAAGGAGATGTTTGACAATCTCCGGGTCTACAAGATGACGCTTAATCCGGCTAAATGTGTCTTTGGTGTGCCCGCAGGCAAGCTCTTGGGTTTCTTGGTTTCTAACAGAGGCATTGAAGCTAACCCGAAGAAAATCAAAGCCATTACCTCATTGGCTAAGCCGGCGTGTGTTAATGATGTTCAGTGACTGGCGGGTCGCATTGCGGCTCTGAGCCGGGTCATAAGCCGGCTGGGTGAGAAGGCTATCCCCCTCTATCAAATGATGAAGAAGACAGATCATTTTGTTTGGAGTGATGCTGCTAACCGAGCATTTGAGGATCTGAAGAAACAATTGGCTGAGCCGCCCGTGCTTGCTGCCCCTATTGATAAGGAGCCTCTGTTGTTATATGTGGCTGCTAATAGCTGGCCGTCAGTGTGGCCATCGTGGTGGAAAGGAAGGAGGCAAGCAAGGATATCCGGTTCAACGGCAGGTTTATTATATCAGTGAGGTGCTTATTGAGTCCAAGCAGAGATACCCACATTGGCAGAAGCTTGTATATGGGGTTTTCATGGCAAGCTGGAAGCTTAAGCAGTATTTTCAGGGTCATCCTATCACTGTGGTTAGCTCTGCTCCTTTGGGAGATATCATCCAAAACAAGGAAGCAACCGGGCGGGTTGCTAAGTGGGCCATTGAGCTTGGACCTCACGGGTTAAAATATATGCCTCGTACGGCTATCAAGTCCCAAGCACTTGTGGATTTCATCAATGATTGGACAGAGTTGAAGGCACCGGAGGAAAGGCCGGATAACACATATTGGACTATTCACTTTGATGGATCTAGACAGCTGGAGGGCTCGGGGGCTGGATTTGTCTTGACTTCCCCACGAGGTGATAAATTTTCTTATGTCCTCCGGTTAATGTTCCCTTGTACTAACAATGCAGCTGAGTATGAGGCCCTGCTCCATGGTCTTCAGATGGCTAAGGAGATGAATTTAAGCTGGGTGAGATGCTTTGGCGAATCAGATTTGGTGGCCCAACAGGTTTCTGGTACTTGGGATTCCAAGGATCCGCTTATAGCGGCTTATCGTCGAGAGGTCGATGCCATTGCGGGTCATTTCAAGGGTTACCAAGTTGAACATATTGATCGAAGGAAGAATGAGGCGGCTGATAACCTAAGCCGGCTAGGCTCTCAGCGTAAGCCGGTGCCACCGAATACCTTCCTGGATGTTTTACTCAATCCTTCGGTCAAGTTGCCTACGGAGGAGGACCTTGCTATTCCTGACTCGGAAGCACAATTGGTGGCAGCTCTTCATGCTATTCCTGATTCGACAGTTCCCTATTTGGCTTACATGACCCGGGGTGAGACCTGAGGATGAGAGCTTGGCCAGGCAGATAACCCGACGGTCTAAGTCAATGACAATTGTCAATGGGAAGCTGCACCGTTGCAGTGTTACAGGGGCGTTTCAGCGTTGCATTTTTCCTGAAGAAGGTTGTGAGATTCTACGTGAGATCCACGAAGGAGATTGTGGTCATCATGCCGGCTCTAAATCTCTGGTACCAAGGCTTTTCGTCACGGTTTCTATTGGCTGACGGCTCATGCTGATGCTGAGGACTTGGTCAGAAAATGTGACGGTTGTCAGAAGTTTTCACGTCGAGCTCATGTTCCGGCTAAGGAGCTGAGGATGATCCCAATAACTTGGCCGTTTGCAACTTGGGGGCTTGATATGGTTGGACCTTTTAAGAGGTCCAAGGATAAGAAGACCCACCTTTTGGTGGCGGGTGATAAGTTCACTAAGTGGGTAGAAGCAGAGCCGGTCAGTAAGTGTGATGCAGCCACGACGGTTTAATTCATGAAGAAGGTGATCTTCCGTTTTGGCTTTCCACACAGCATTATAACACATAATGGCACTAATCTCTCCAAGGGTGCTATGAAAGAATTTTGTCAATGTGAGCATATGCAGCTTGATGTATCATCAGTGGCTCACCCCCAATCCAATGGCCAAGCTGAGAGAGCCAATCAAGAGATACTAAGAGGCATCAAGCCCCGGCTTATGGTTCCCTTACAGAGGATGCCAGGTTGTTGGGTGAAGGAATTACCTTCCGTGTTATGGAGCATCAATACCACCCACAACAGGTCTATGGGTTACACACCTTTCCTCATGGTTTACGGAGCAGAGGCGGTTCTCCCTAGTGACATCTGTCACGACTCACCTCGTGTGGCGGCTTATGTTGAAGCTGACAATGAAAAAGCACGTCAGGAAGCACTTGACCTGTTAGATGAGGAGCGTGACATTGCGGCGGCTCGTTCGGTGATTTACCAGCAAGATCTGCGCCGTTACCACAGCCGCCGGGTTAAAACCAGGACTTTTCAAGAAGGCGATCTGGTGCTCCGGCTCATCCAGGATCAGACTAATATGCACAAGTTGTCCCCACCTTGGGAAGGACCCTTTGTGGTCAGTAAGAATCTCAACAATGGGTCATACTACCTTATCGATGTTCGAGAGCACAAAGACTCACGTAAGTCGGAGGAGGAGACCCACCGGCCGTGGAATATTGCTCATCTTCTGCCCTACTACACTTGAGCCGATGGCTCTTCTGATGTACATATTTTTGACAATGTATATATCATGATTAATATAATAAAGTCGGCATCCCTGCTAAAGCAGAGCCTCTGTCGTTTTTTCTCTTTAAATAAAGAGTCTTTTGGTTGCTTGGGGGCATCCGGCTTATGAGCGAAGTTATGATTACCCTTTGAACTGGCTTATAAGTCACTGGAAAAAAACTTGGGGGCTTGCTACCCAGGTTAAAAGGGACCAAAGAGAGTCTGTTGCAAAAGCACAGCTCAAACATAGGTGCCCCTTGAGCACAGCTCAAAAATATAGCTTGGGGGCTCCTTGTTCTAAAGAGCAAAGAGTTTTTCTAACACTTGTAATAGGCTTAAAAGCCAGGCTTGGAAGCCAGGTGTATTCACCTAAAACCCCGGGTTATCCTGCCTTTTTAAGTAAGCCACTCCGCCGAGGTAATCCTGGAATGACCCGCCGAACATTTGACAAGTCAATCTTATGCAGACCCTGAACTTCTCAAAGTTAAAACGACGATTGGTTATGTGAGGTCCATCTTGTAAGGTTTGTATATAGGTTTAACTCAGTGGCTGTGCAGCCCTTGAAAGCACTCGATTTTCGGCCTGGCAACCCATGAAAAGCCTCGTTTTTCGTTTGTTTTTATTCGACATATTTTTTAGGTTTATTTGATGAGGCTTATAATACTTTATGATTATAATTCACCGGTGTTTATTAACCCGGACTGGCTTTGACTATAAGTCGCCAGTATGAGATGAGATACTATCTGGTGTTTATTAACCCGGCCTAGCTTTTTGACTATAAGTCGTGAGTATGAGATACGATAATATCCAGAGTTTATTTACCAGGCCTAGTTTTGTTCATAAACCAGCAATCTATGATAATTACTAGTGCTCAAGTTTTGGGTTATCACCCTTACTCTACTGGTTTGGTAAACCAACAAGGTGATCAGATATCACAGGTATGACATATTTTGTTATAATTGAGCCAGTCTTGGTTATAAGCTATTTTAGTTTCCAGTGATTATGTATTTGGCATTATGACCCATCTCGCGGTAAACCGTGGGACAGTTGTGCTTTGTCTTGCATACAGGAACAGACTCAAAAGGCTGATATTATAAGCATCAGGTGTTGATATTTCATTGGCAGATCAACAGTCTCATGCAAAGCAGAACGCGCATGATGGCACGGCAGACTCACAAGTTTTACCACCCTATTACATGCCTCCATGGGCCGAATAAGATCAAAGTATTTTTCAAAAGATCAAGTGCTTAGAGCCGCCCGGCGGTTCAATCTTCTCGGCCTTGTTGCTCGGAGTTTTCTGCATCATCCTTTGCCGGCTCTTTGTCTTCCTCTGCTGTCTGAAAAGTTGGTGATGACCAATTGATGCCAGACAAAGCTTCAAATTCAGCCTCATCATCTATAAGCTCAGACAGATCGACTTCAAGAGAAAGGTGTGCTTACGGATTGGCGGGATTAAGTCCATCACTTTGTAAGCCGGGGTCGGCATCTTTTGATTCTCCTGGTTATAAGCCGGGTGGTACTTGGAAAGGTCCGAGTCATTGGCAATCAAAGTGGCCATCGGACGAATTTCCTTTATGAAAGCTGAGAAGTCTTTCTGATCAAAAGGCGTACCATCTTCTTTCAAGCTTGGGTAACCAGTGGCCACCTCAGACGGGTCAAGCTCTGGTACCCATGCCTTGGCCCGGCTCAAAGCCGTCACGGCGCCGGCTCTAGCAGATGATCGCTTTATCTCATCAAATCTTATAGGCAGCACAGAGAGTTTCTTCAAAACATCTATCAGCATAGTTGGTGCTTGACCTGTTGGCGAAATGGCGGCTAATGCACGTTGAGTCCCGGTGTACAGCTGCTCGACAAGTGTATAGACAGCTTTAAGCTTCACAAGCATGTCTTGATTGAGATTGCGGCTCCTGGGACCTGGATATATCGCAGAATGATTAAATGGCTGGTTATATGATCAAAATATGATTCATTTTTTATGCTTGGCAAGGCGGCTCACCAAAGATAGCTGAAACCATCTGAGTTACACGGTGTTTTAAACCGGTGAGCTCAGTGGTCACCTCTTGAAGCGCTGCCTCTGCCTTCTCAGCACGTTGTGTTAAAACCGTCTTCTCATCCGCCCAAGTCTTTTTCTCTGCTTCAAAGCTGGTCTTCAGTTTTCCGACTCGGCCACGCTAAACTGGAATTTTGACTCCGCCTTTCGGGTCTCAGTTTCCTGAGTCGCCAGCCGGGTCTTGGCATCATTCAATTGGGACTCTAGTTCAGCAGTGGTAGCCTGTATAAAGTATAGAGTTATCACCATTTATATCAAGCTTACAAGAATACAAGTCCCAAGTCTTTTGCCAGCAACAACACTTGACACTTGGGGGCTAATTTCTATCGAAGAAATTTTTCAAGACAGCTCGGCACTTGGGGGCTAATGCATATCATTTGTGTCTTCTTCATCATGAGACGGAAGTGCTATAAACAGTCCCAACCGACTCATGGGGGCTATGCCGTCAAGATCTCTTTTCTTATACAAAGACAAATAGGACCGGCTCATTCCTGCGGATTAAACCGGCCCTTGGGGGCTATGGATGCAAAACTCCACTTGTGCAAACATCCAGTTTACATGTAAACCGGCCAAGGAGGGATTCTAGGACGGAACTTTGTGGATTTTTCTGAAGTCTACAACCTATTCAATATTGTCATAAGCCAGTAGACTTGGGGGCTGGCAGGATACGTATATAAATTACTTAGAAGTCATACCTCATATTTTTGGTGCATCTGTTTCACCATATCAATTTCAAGGTCGCGGCTAGAGTGGACCTGGCTGAGGTAGCCGGAGGGGATTTCATTGCTGCTCAATTGTGCATAATGGGAGATGTCAAACTTCAGTTTCCGTCTCTCAATAACCTCTTGCTTGGCAGTATGTTTGGCCAAAGCTATTGGATTTCCTGGTTCAACAAAGCTGGTGCCAGTAATCAACACGTCATCATTATGAGTCTCTGACGGCTTAGGTGAACCCGAAGGGGCAGGAGTTGAAGGATTAATAGCAGTGCCATCAACACTAAGATCCGGAATCTCCGGCGGAGTGACAGTAACAGGTTCTTCTGGCTGTTTGTCAGAAGCTTCAGGAATGGAGACTTGTGGCTCCGACTCAGCAGTTTTTGGCGCTCCAGTTGGTTTGTTCACCTTCGCCTTCTTGTTGGGCTTTGCTTTTCCACTACGCGGATTATGACAAGTTAGTGTAAATATAAGGGTATGAAGAATTACAGGGTAAAAATCAAATTGCTATTACCCAGGGGCAGTTTTGAAAACCGGCAACTCAGTTTGTGATGAGTCACCAGAGGAAGAACGGGCAAGTTCCTGATTAAGGGTCATCAACAGAGTTAGAAGGTAAACAGATAAGATCCGCCAAACAGATAAAAAGAGTAATTAGGAAAAGAACCTCGTTTTGATGTTTTCGAGGGGCAGGAGTGTTCGTTAAGCCGGATGACAACTCGTCACCTCCACTAGTCCGGGTCTGGCGGCAGTTCTCGTGTTACTGTTGCTTCAAAAGAAAGTGAGGATCCAAATAAGCCAAGGGGTGTGAAAACCTTACTTTCTGGGTTACTTGTCGAAGTTTCTGTCTTGGCAAAGGGTCTGAGCCGGAGGAAATAATAGTTACCTCTTCTTCAGCTGCTTGGCTGGCTCCGGTGTCAGCCTGATAATAATCAGTGTCAATAAGATGATTGAAAAATAAGCCAAGAGAGTCGAGGGCTACCTCCGACTCAGAGGTGCCATCCAGCTTGAGCAGGTCAGAGGCGCTTGGTTTCTTCTTCTTCTTGGTGGTCTTCTTGGCGGCTTTCCTAGCGGCCTTTTTGGCAGCCCTGGCCTTCTTAGCAGCCTCGTGATCATACTCCACTTTCCAAAATTCATACTTAGCCTGCAAAGGTTATTAAAGGTCGAATTAATAAGATATTCAAATGAGGAGGTGAAGATAAGTAAGTTCAAAGGCTTACATCTCGTGGCGGGTTAAGCTTGTAGAAAGGGGCCAGACCCACTTTGACACAATCTTCCGGGTCTTCATTCAGAAGAGACTTAACCATTTCATTGATTGCTTCATCAGTTAATGGTGCGGAGCTGTGGCGCAGTGAATCTTTTTCACCACCACTGTAAGTGCACATTAAGCCGGTACGGCGGCTTAACGGAATGATCCGCCAAGAAACCCAACACCTGACTAAATCAACGCCAGTTAGCCCATTTCCTAGCAGAGCTTTGACCTTCACAATAGTAGGTGCAATCTTCTTCCATTCACCAGCGGTTAGCTTTTCAGGAAGTTATGTTTTGGGTCCAGGCGCTCAACACGATAACCCGGCAATGGATTCTCGTCAGTCGGAGAAGTGTCTTTGCAATAAAACCACGTCTAGTTCCAGTCTTTGGGGTGACTCGGCAAGCAGGCATAAGGAAAGATGGCGTCTCGTCTGTGTTGAATTGAAATTCCACCGAGCTCCAAGCTAGGACCATTTGTGAACTCAGTCTAGCGGTTTAAGTAAACATACTCTCTAAAGAGTTCAACACTGGGCTCCTCTTGAAGGTACACTTCACAGAAGACTTGAAAGTTGCAGATATTTGACATGGAATTGGGTCTGATGTCTTGGGGATGGAGCTGAAAAAAGTGCAGAACGTCTCGGAAGAATTTAGAGCCGGGCGGTGAGAAGCCCCGGTTCATGTGGTCAGTAAAAACGATGACTTCCCCGTATTTTCGCTGAGGTTTTTCTTCGCCCGAGTCAGGAGCACGGTAATGGATCGCACTCTTGGCGGGAAGATACCTGACTTTGAAAAAAATCCTTAAAAGTACCCTCAGTGATGATGGAGGGAACCCAGTTGCATGTGTAGCCTGTTTTGGGCGGCATTGTGAAAGAAAGAAAGCCTAAAGGAAAGGAAAAATTTGCCGGTTCAACTCAATTGGTGAAATCATAGGTTAAGCGCCGACAGTTGATAACCCACAAGTATAGGGGATCGCAACAGTTTTCGAGGGTAGAGTATTCAACCCAAATTTATTGATTCGACACAAGGGGAGCCTCAAGTATTAGCAGTTGAGTTGTCAAATCAACCACACCTGGATAACTTAGTATCTGCAGCAAAGTATTTAGTAGCAAAGTAATATGGAAGTAATGGTAACGATAGCAAAAGTAATATTTTCGGGTTTTGTAGTGATTGTAATAGTAGCAACGGAAAAGTAAATAAGCGGAGAACAATATGTGAAAAGCTCGTAGGCATTGGATCGGTGATGGAGAATTATGCCGGATGCGGTTCATCATGTAACAGTCATAACATAGGGTGACACAGAACTAGCTCCAATTCACCAATTTAATGTAGGCATGTATTCCGAATATAGTCATACGTGCTTATGGAAAAGAACTTGGATGACATCTTTTGTCCTACCCTCTCGTGGCAGCGGGGTCCTAATGGAAACTAAGGGATACTACGGCCTCCATTTAATAGAGTACCGGACCAAAGCATTAACACATAGTGAATACATGAACTCCTCAAACTATGGTCATCACCGGGAGTGGTCTCGATTATTGTCACTTCGGGGTTGCCGGATCATAACACATAGTAGGTGACTATAGACTTGCAAGATAGGATCAAGAACTCACATATATTCATGAAAACATAATAGGTTCAGATCTGAAATCATGGCACTCGGGCCCTAGTGACAAGCATTAAGCATAGCAAAGTCATAGCAACATCAATCTCAGAACATAGTGGATACTAGGGATCAAACCCTAACAAAACTAACTCGATTACATGATAAATATCATCCAACCCATCACCATCCAGCAAGCCTACGATGGAATTACTCACGCACGGCGGTGAGCATCATGAAATTGGTGATGGAGGATGGTTGATGATGACGACGGCGACGGATTCCCCTCTCCGAAGCCCCGAACGGACTCCAGATCAGACCTCCCGAGAGGTTTTAGGGCTTGGCGGAGGCTCCGTATTGTAAAACGCGATGAATCCTTCTCTCTGATTTTTTTCTCCTCGAACACGAATATATGGAGTTGGAGTTGAGGTCGGTGGAGCAACAGGGAGCCCACGGGGCAGGGGGCGCGCCCAGGAGGGCAGGCGCGCCCCCACCCTCGTGGACAGGTGGTGGGCCCCCTATCCTTGATTCTTTTGCCAATATTTTTAATATTTTCCAAAAATAAGTTCCGTGGAGTTTTAGGTCATTCCGAGAACTTTTGTTTCTGCACATAAATAACACCATGGCAATTCTGCTGAAAACAGCGTCAGTCCGGGTTAGTTCCATTCAAATCATGCAAGTTAGAGTCCAAAACAAGGGCAAAAGTGTTTGGAAAAGTAGATACGACGGAGACGTATCAACTCCCCCAAGCTTAAACCTTTTCTTGTCCTCAAGCAATTCAGTTGATAAACTGAAAGTGATAAAGAAAAAGTTTTACAAACTCTGTTTGCTCTTGTTGTTGTAAATATGTAAAGCCATCATTCAAGTTTTCAGCAAAGATTATGAACTAACCATATTCACAATAACATTTAGGTCTCATGTTTACTCATGTCAATGGCATAATCAAGTAGCGAGCAATAATAATAAATCTCGGATGGCAACACTTTCTCAAAACAATCATAATATGATATAACAAGATGGTATCTCGCTAGCCCTTTCTGAGACCGCAAAACATAAATGCAGAGCACCTTTAAAGATCAAGGACTGACTAGACATTGCAATTCATGGTAAAAGAGATCCAATCATAGTCATACCCAATATAAATTAATAGTAATGGATGCAAATGACAGCAGCGCTCTCCAGCTAGTGCTTTTTAATAAGAGGGTGATGACTCAACATAAAAGTAAATAGATAGGCCCTTCGCAGAGGGAAGCAGGGATTTGTAGCGGTGCCAGAGCTCGATTTTTGAAGCAGAGATAAATAATATTTTGAGCGGCATACTTTCATTGTCAACATAACAACCAAGAGATGGAGATATCTTCCATGCTACACACATTATAGGCGGTTCCCAAACAGAATGGTAAAGTTTATACTCCCCCTCCACCAACAAGCATCAATCCATGGCTTGCTCGAAACAACGAGTGCCTCCAACTAGCAACAGTCCCAGGGGGAGTTTTGTTTGCAATTATTTTGATTTGATTTGCATAAAGCATGGGACTGCGCATCCCGGTGACCAGCCATTTTCTCGTGAGTGAGGAGCGGAGTCCACTCCTCTTGAGAATAACCGCCTAGCATGGAAGATACGGACAGCCCTAGTTGATACATGAGCTATTCGAGCATACAAAACAGAATTTCATTTGAAGGTTTAGAGTTTGGCACATACAAATTTACTTGGAATGGCAGGTAGATACCGCATATAGGAAGGTATAGTGGACTCATATGGAATAACTTTGGGGTTTAAGGGATTGGATGCAGTATTCCCGCTTAGTACAAGTGAAGGCTAGCAAAAGACTGGGAAGCGACCAACTAGAGAGCGACAACAGTCATGAACATGCATTAAAATTAATAAACATTGAGTGCAAGCATGAGTAGGATATAATCCACCATGAACATAAATATCGTGAAGGCTATGTTGATTTGTTTCAACTACATGCGTGAACATGTGCCAAGTCAAGTCACTCGAATCATTCAAAGGAGGATACCACCCCATCATACCACATCACAACCATTTAATAGCATGTTGGCACACAAGGCAAACCATTATAACTCATAGCTAATAAAGCATGGCACGAGCAACTATAATCTCTAATTGTCATTGCAAACATGTTTATTCATAATAGGCTGAATCAGGAACGATGAACTAATCATATTTACAAAAACAAGAGAGGTCGAGTTCATACCAGCTTCTCTCATCTCAGTCAGTCCATCATATATCGTCATAATTGCCTTTCACTTGCACGACCAAACGATGTGAATAATAATAGTGCACGTGCATTGAACTAAGCTGGAATCTGCGAGCATTCAATAAACAGGAGAAGACAAGGTAATATGGGCTCTTGGTTAAATCAACAATAATGCATATAAGATCCACTTCAACAATTTAATCATGGTCTTCTTCTATCGACCCCCAAAGAAAAGAAAAGAAATAAAACTATTTACACGGGAAAGCTCCCAACAAGAAAAAGAAGAACAGGAAATATTTTTGGGTTTTCTTTTAATTATTACTACTACACCAAGAAAGTAAACTAGCTAAAAGCTACAACTAATTTTTTGGTTTTCTTAAGTTTTATCAAACACACAAGAAGAAAGCAGGAAAAAGGAAAATAAACTAGCATGGATATTACAATGAAAGAGTATTAGCACCGACATGTAGCAATGAGTGTGTGAACATGAATGTAATGTCGGTGAGAAATACGTACTCCCCAAGCTTAGGCTTTTGGCCTAAGTTGGTTTATTGCCACGGATGGCCTGGCGGATATCCAAAATTATAACCGGGGTCGTACTGAGATGCAGCGGCTATTGCCTCCTGAGCTGCAGCGTGGCGGCGAGCTGCCTCCGCCCTCCTCTCGTACTCATCTGCGTCCTCTCTGGTAATAACATGTCTTCCTTTTGCCTCCTCAAAAAGGAACTAGTGAGATAGTGGTACTGACGGCACTTTTCTGCCTCGAAGCTCACAAGATCAGCGTTACGCAAATATGCGTTAAATTCTTCCTTGATTCCCGCTCGATCCATAAAGTCTTCTGAAGGCCATTCACAAGGCCGCACTGGAGCGTCCCTTGGTGGTTCATCGTCAGCATCACACATTGCAAGCCTGGGTCCTTGCTTCCTTGAAGAACCACCTTGGTACATTTTCCTAAACATATTCTTCCTCTGAAAAATTTCTGAAAATTTTAGCAACTTCAAATAAAAGTAAACCAAACTCAACAAAATTGATAGCAACTACTCCTACAAATGCCTAGGGCCTATATCATGCATTAGAACTACTTGGAACCATATAAATTTGACATGCAAGCTCAAGAACATGGTCACCTAGGCAGCACAAATTTGCAATGAATAAAGCACTAGAACAAAAACTAATTGGACCAATGGAGGAGTCACATACCAAAGAACAATCCCCAAAGCAGTTTTGTGAGAGGTGCTTTCAGCAAGGAGATCGAAAATCGTAGCAAAATGAGCTAGAACTCGTGCTTGAGCTGGATGGTGATTTTTTTGGGAGGAAGAAGAAGTGTGTGGGTGCAGGAATAAGTGGAGGGGAGCCACCATGAGCCCACGAGGCAGGGGGCGCGCCCTGGACCCTCGTGGTCAGGTGCTTGCTCCCCCTGCTATGTTTTCAGTGCCAGATGTTCTCAAATATTCCAGAAAAATCATATTAAATTGGCAGGGCATTTGGAGAACTTTTATTTTCGGGGTATTTTTATATTGCACGGATAATTCAGAAAAGTGACAGAAAAATACTATTTTTACTTTATTTCAACTAAATAACAGAAAGTAGACAGAGGGTACAGAAGGTTGTGCTTTCTAACTTCATCCATCTCATGCTCATAAAAAGGAATCCACTAACAAGGTTGATCAGGTCTTGTTAACAAACTCATTCCGACTAACATGGAACCGGAGAAATTTCGAATAACACTATGTTACCTCAACAGGGAGATGCACATCCCCAATAATAGGAATATCATATTTCTTCTTGATAGTATGAAGAGGAAATTCAAAACCTCCAAAAATAATCGATGGAATTTTTCCAATAGAGTTGATACTATGAACTTGAGGTTGTTTCCTCGGAAAGTGTACCGTATGCTCATTACCATTAACATGAAAAGTGACATTGCCTTTGTTGCAATCAATAACAGCTCGTGCAGTATTCAAAAAGGGTCTTCCAAGAGTAATAGCATACTATCGTCCTCAAGAATATCAAGAATAACAAAGTCCGTTAAAATAGTAACGTTTGCAACCACAACAGGCACATCCTCACAAATACCGATAGGTATAGCAGTTGATTTATCAGCCATTTGCAAAGATATTTCAGTAGGTGTCAAATTATTCAATTCAAGTCTATGATATAAATAGAGAGGCATAACACTAACACCGGCTCCAAGATCACATAAAGCAGTTTTAACATAATTTCTTTTAATGGAGCATGGTATAGTTGGTACTCCTGGATCTCCAAGTTTCTTAGGTATTTCACCCTTAAAAGTGTAATTAGCAAGCATGGTGGAAATTTCAGCTTCCGGTATCTTTCTTTTATTAGTAACAATTTCTTTCATATACTTATCATAAGGATTCATTTTGAGCATATCAGTCAAACGCATACGCAAGAAGATAGGTCTAATCATTTCAGCAAAGCGCTCAAAATCCTCATCATCCTTTTTCTTGGATGGTTTGGGAGGAAAAGGCATGGGTTTCTGAACCAATGGTTCTCTTTCTTTACCGTGTTTCCTAGCAACAAAGTCTCTTTTTTCATAACGTTGATTCTTTGATTGTGGGTTATCAAGATCAACAGCAGGTTCAATTTCTACATCATTTTCATTGCTAGGTTGAGCATCATCATGAACATCATCATTAACATTATCACTAGGTTCATGTTCATTACCAGATTGTGTTTCAGCATCAGAAATAGAAATGTCATTAGGATTCTCAGGTGTGTCAACAACAGGTTCACTAGAAGCATGCAAAGTCCTATCAATTTTCTTTTTCTTCTTTTTAGAAGGACTAGGTGCATCAATATTATTTCTCTGAGAATCTTGCTCAATTTTCTTAGGATGGACTTCAGGATACAAAGGTTCCTGAGTCATTTTACCAGTTCTAGTAGCCACTCTAACAGCATAATCATTATTCTTACTATTTAATTCATTGAGCGAATCATTCTGAGATTTAAGTACTTGTTCTACTTGAGTGGTGACCATAGAAGCATGTTTACTAATGAGTTTAAGTTCACCTTTAACTCTAGACATATAATCACCCAAGTGTTCAATCATATAAGCATTTTGTTTTAATTGTCTACCAAAATAAGCATTAAAATCTTCTTGCTTAACCATAAAGTTATCAAACTCATCCAAACATTGGCTAGCAAACTTAGTAGGAGGGATTTCAGCTTTATCATATCTATAGAGAGAATTTACCTTTACTACCTATGTCGAGTTATCAAGACCATGAGTTTCTTCAATAGGTAATGGATTAAGATCATATATTTCTTCAACAGGCGGTAAATTAAGACCGTGTATTTCTTCAATAGGAGGTAAATTCTTAACATCTTCAGCTTTTATACCTTTTTCCTTCATAGATTCCTCTGCCTCTTGCATATCTTCAGGACTGAGAAATAGAACACCCCTCTTCTTCGGAGTTGGTTTAGGAATAGGCTCAGGAGTTAGCTCAAGAAGTGTCCAATTATTTTCATTGGTCAACATATTATTCAATAGAATTTCAGCTTCACCCGGTGTTCTTTCCCTGAAAACAGAACCAGCACAACTATCCAGGAAATCTCTGGAAGCATCGGTTAGTCCATTATAAAAGATATCAAGTATTTCATTTTTCTTAAGAGGATGATCAGGTAAAGCATTAAGTAATTGGAGAAGCCTCCCCCAAGCTTGTGGGAGACTCTCTTCTTCAAGTTGCACAAAATTGTATATATCCCTTAAAGCAGCTTGTTTCTTATGAGCAGGGAAATATTTAGCAGAGAAGTAGTAAATCATATCCTGGGGACTACGCACACAACCAGGATCAAGAGAATTAAACCATATCTTAGCATCACCCTTTAACGAGAACGGAAATATTTTAAGAATATAAAAGTAGCGAGTTCTCTCATCATTAGTGAAAAGGGTGGCTATATCATTTAATTTAGTAAGATGTGCCACTACAGTTTCAGACTCATAGCCATAGAAAGGATCAGACTCAACCAAAGTAATTATATCAGGATCATTGGAGAATTCATAATCCTTATCAGTAACAAAGATAGGTGAAGTAGCATAAGCAGGATCATATTTCATTCTAGCATTCAGAGTTTTTTGTTTAAGCTTAGCTAGTAATTTCTTAAGATCACTTATATCATTGCAAGCAAGAAAGTCTCTTTTAGTCTCTTCATCCATAACATAGCCCTCAGGCACAACAGGAAATTCATATTTATTAGGGGGAGAGTCTTCATCATCACTATCATCAATATTATCAGTTTCAATAATTTCATTCTCTCTAGCCCTAGCAAGTTGTTCATCAAGAAATTCACCAAGTGGCACAGTAGTATCAAGCATAGAAGTAGTTTCATCATAAGTATCATACATAGCAGAAGTGGCGTCATCAATAACATGTGACATATCAGAATTAATAGCAGAAGCAGGTTTAGGTGTCGCAAGTTTACTCAAAACAGAAGGTGAATCAAGTGTAGAGCTAGATGGCAGTTCCTTACCTCCCCTCGTAGTTGAGGGATAAATTTTTGTTTTCTCGTCTTTCAAGTTCTTCATAGTGACCAGCAGATATAAATCCCAAATGACTCAAAGAATAGAGCTATGCTCCCCGGCAACGACGCCAGAAAATAGTCTTGATAACCCACAAGTATAGGGGATCGCAACAGTTTTCGAGGGTAGAGTATTCAACCCAAATTTATTGATTCGACACAAGGGGAGCCAAAGAATATTCTCAAGTATTAGCAGTTGAGTTGTCAATTCAACCACACCTGCATAACTTAGTATCTGCAGCAAAGTATTTAGTAGCAAAGTAATATGGAAGTAATGGTAACGATAGCAAAAGTAATATTTTTGGGTTTTGTAGTGATTGTAACAGTAGCAACGGAAAAGTAAATAAGCGGAGAACAATATGTGAAAAGCTCGTAGGCATTGGATCGGTGATGGAGAATTATGCCGGATGCGGTTCATCATGTAATAGTCATAACATAGGGTGACACAGAACTAGCTCCAATTCATCAATGTAATGTAGGCATGTATTCCGAATATAGTCATACGTGCTTATGGAAAAGAACTTGCATGACATCTTTTGTCCTACCCTCCCGTGGCAGCGGGGTCCTAATGGAAACTAAGGGATATTAAGGCCTCCTTTTAATAGAGTACCCGACCAAAGCATTAACACATAGTGAATACATGAACTCCTCAAACTATGGCCATCACCGGGAGTGGTCCCAATTATTGTCACTTCGGGGTTGCCGGATCATAACACATAGTAGGTGACTATAGACTTGCATGGTAGGATCAAGAAATCACATATATTCATGAAAACATAATAGGTTCAGATCTGAAATCATGGCACTCGGGCCCTAGTGACAAGCATTAAGCATAGCAAAGTCATAGGAACATCAATCTCAGAACATAGTGGATACTAGGGATCAAACCCTAACAAAACTAACTCGATTACATGATAAATCCCATCCAACCCATCACCGTCCAGCAAGCCTACGATGGAATTACTCACACACGGCGGTGAGCATCATGAAATTGGTGATGGAGGATGGTTGATGATGACGACGGCGACGGATTCCCCTGTCCGGAGCCCCGAACGGACTCCAGATCAGCCCTCCCGAGAGGTTTTAGGGCTTGGCGGCGGCTCCGTATCGTAAAACGCGATGAATCCTTCTCTCTGATTTTTTCTCCCCGAACACGAATATATGGAGTTGGAGTTGAGGTCGGTGGAGCAACAGGGGGCCCACGAGGCAGGGGCGCGCCCAGGGGGGCAGGGGCGCGCCCAGGGGGGCAGGCGCGCCCCCACCCTCGTGGACAGGTGGTGGGCCCACTGGCCTTGATTCTTTCGCCAATATTTTTAATATCTTCCAAAAATAAGTTCCGTGGAGTTTCAGGTCATTCCGAGAACTTTTGTTTGTGCACATAAATAACACCATGGCAATTCTGCTGAAAACAGCGTCAGTCCGAGTTAGTTCCATTCAAATCATGCAAGTAAGATTCCAAAACAAGGGCAAAAGTGTTTGGAAAAGTAGATACGACGGAGACGTATGAACGGTATATATTCAAAATGGTGGCTTAAGTGAGGGCTAATGGTATATGAATAATTGTAAGCCGGCCGTGTAAGCCGCCATGAAAGGTACAGGTATTCAAAATCTGACAAACGGTGAAATTCTACTAAGTGTTGGACAAACAAGTTTCGCATATTAAATTATAGATTGGATCTGCGATTGTTCAGAAAAAGGGAATAAATTCGAAACATACAGAGGCGACAGTGGAAAAGCAGAGGCGCCCTAGAGATGACATGTTGCTATGAGGATATATTCTAGCATCGAAAACGGGTGCTAAAACAACTACCGCGCAAGATTTATGTGTTTTTTTTGGATCTAATCCATGGATCTAAATAAGGATAAAGAGGGGCGGCGACGAACACCGACGAACACTGATGAACACCGAAACCCTAATGCCAGATCTATGGCGAAAGAAAAGAGGTCTTACTGATGCTGATGGGGTGGCGGAGAGGCACCGCGGTTCTCTGGTCCGTTCAGGGTGATGCAGCGGCCGGAGTTGAGGTCGGAGACGAAGGTCGACGGCGGAGGAGCTCGTGCGGTTTGGTGCATCGCGAGGAGGAAGAAGAAAGTGAGAAGGAAAGGGGGAGAATGAGAGGAGAGTCCATGGTCTTATTTATAAGACTGGAAGGACAAGCTACGGGCGCGAGAATCGAGGAGGCAGAAATGGATAAGCGACGGCGCGGGCGCCTCGATTTTTGGAGGGTCAGTGAAGAAAGAGATTCATTAAAGATTTGGATTCTGTGTAGCATTAATCACAGGTGACATCATGGCGGGTTATCACAATTTTTGGAGATGACGTCATGGCGGGTTACAATATTTCATAGTAAGAGGAGGAAGGATTTTTCTAAGTATTGAAGATTGACATGAACAAGTTCAAATCAACCTGGGGCCTAATGTTGGGGATATGACTATCAAGTATGACCCGCCCAGGAGGGGCCGGGTCATCCCTGTGGCGGTTCATCTCAATGAAGCCCAAGAGTATAATAACGATGGCGGTTCATAGATAGGCTTAGTAGAGGGCCCAGGCCCGAAGGCGGCTCAAGGCCCACGAATATAAACCGCCATGTATATATAGACTTGTATGTAAGGCATGTAAGAAAGGTCACCGAGCCGGACACGTTGTATGAGCCGGCCAGGACTCTGTAAGCCGCAGGGTGTCAACCCGTGTATATAAGGGGACGACCCAGCGGTGGCTTAGGGCAGGAAACAACATATCGAGAGCCAGGTTAAGCGTATTCGCTCCGTGGTCATCGAAACCCTAGTAATACCACCTCAAACTGGATTAGGCCTTTACCTTCACCGCAAGGGGCCGAACCAGTATAAACTCCTCGTGTCCTTTGTCCTGATTAACCCCTTTAAGCTAATCTCGTTGCGATGGCTCCACGGCTAAGTCCTCACACTAGGACATCTGTCGTGACAATTCCACAACAGTTGTGGAGAAGACAAAAAGGAGAAGATAGTCTCACATCCACTAGGCGTATCAATGGGCTATGGAGGTGCCCATCAATTGATATCAACGTGAGTGAGTAGGGATTTCCATGCAACGGATGCACTAGAGCTATAAGTGTATGAAATCTCAACAAAAGAAACTAAGTGGGTGTGCATCCAACTCGCTTGCTCACGAAGACCTAGGGCATTTTGAGGAAGCCCATCATTGGAATATACAAGCCAAGTTCTATAATGTAAAATTCCCACTAGTATATGAAAGTGACAGCATAGGAGACTATCTATCATGAAGATCAAGGTGCTACTTTGAAGCACAAGTGTGGTAAAAGGATAGTAACATTGTCCCTTCTCTCTTTTTCTCTCATTTTTTATTATTTTTTATTTGGGCCTTTTTCTCTCTCTTTTTTATGGCCTCTTTTTTCTTTTTCTTTTTCTTTTCGTCCGGAGTCTCATCCCAACTTGTGGGGGAATCATAGTCTCCATCATCCTTTCCTCACTTGGGACAATGCTCTAATAATGATGATCATCACACTTTTATTTACTTATAACTCAAAAATTACAACTCAATACTTAAACAAAATATGACTCTATGTGAATGCCTCCGGCGGTATACCGGGATATGCAATGAATCAAGAGTGGCATGTATGAAAGAATTATATAGGTGTCTTTGCCACAAATACGATGTCAACTACATGATCATGCAAAGCAATATGACAATGATGGAGCGTGTCATAATAAACAGAACGGTGGTAAGTTGCATGGCAATATATCTCGGAATGGCTATGGAAATGCCATAATAGGTAGGTATGGTGGCTGTTTTGAGGAAGGCATATGGTGGGTGTATGATACCGGCGAAAGGTGTGCGGTATTAGAGAGGCTAGCAATGGTGGAAGGGTGAGAGTGCGTATAATCCATGGACTCAACATTAGTCATAAAGAACTCACATACTTATTGCAAAAATTTATTAGTTATAGAAATGAAGTACTACGCGCATGCTCCTATGGGATAGATTGGTAGGAAAAGACCATCGCTCGTCCCCGACCGCCACTCATAAGGAAGACAATCAATAAATAAATCATGCTCCGACTTCATCACATAATGGTTCACCGTACGTGCATGCTACGGGAATCACAAACTTTAGAACAATTATTTCTCAAATTCACAAGTACTCAACTAGCATGACTCTAATATCACCATCTTCATATCTCAAAACAATTATCATGTATCAAACTTCTCATAGTATTCGATGCACTTTATATGATAGTTTTTATTATACCTATGTTGGATCTTCATCATATTAGGACTAATTTTATAGTCAAAGCATACTACCATGCTGTTCTAAAAGACTCTCAAAATAATATAAGTGAAGCATGAGAGATCAATTATTTCTATAAAATAAAACCACCATCGTGCTCTAAAAAGGTATAAGTGAAGCACTAGAGCAAAATTATCTAGCTCAAACGATATAAGTGAAGCACATAGAGTATTCTAATAAATTCCGATTCATGTGTGTCTCTCCCAAAAGGTGTATACAGCAAGGATGATTTTGGTAAACTAGAAAGCAAAGACTCAAATCATACAAGATGCTCCAAGCAAAACACATATCATGTGGTGAATAAAAATATAGCCTCAAGTAAAGTTACCAATGGACGAAGACGAAAGAGGGGATGCCTTCCGGGGCATCCCCAAGCTTAGGCTTTTGGTTGTCCTTGAATTTTACCTTGGGGTGCCTTGGGCATCCCCAAGCTTAGACTCTTGCCACTCCTTATTCCATAATCCATCAAATCTTTACCCAAAACTTGAAAACTTCACAACACAAAACTCAACAGAAAATCTCATGAGCTCCATTAGCAAAAGAAAACAAACCACCACTTCAAGGTACTGTAATGAACTCATTCTTTATTTATATTGGTGTTAAACCTAATATATTCCAACTTCTCTATGGTTCATACCCCCCGATACTAGCCATTGATTCATCAAAATAAGCAAACAACACATGAAAAACAGAATTTGTCAAAAACAGAACAGTCTGTAGTAATCTGTATCAAACGTAAACTTCTGGAACTCCAAAAATTATGAAATAAATTGGTGGATGTGAGGAATTTATCTATTAATCATCTGAAAAAATAATCAACCTAAATCACTCTCCAGTAAAAAAATGGCAGCTAATCTCGCGAGCGCTAAAATTTCTGTTTTTTACAGCAAGATCATAAAGACTTCACCCAAGTCTTCCCAAAGGTTCTACTTGGCACAAACACTAATTTAAAACATAAAACCACATCCAAACAGAGGCTAGATGAATTATTTATTACTAAACAGAACCAAAAAGCAAGAAACAAAAATAAAATTGGGTTGCCTCCCAACAAGCGCTATCGTTTAACGCCCCTAGCTAGGCATTGATAAATTCAATGATGCTCACATAAAAGATAGCAATTGAAACACGAAGAGAGCATCATGTAGCATATGAAAATCACATCTAAGTCTAATATACTTTCTATGCATAGGAATTTTATAGGAAAACAAATTAGCAAGACAAGCAAGATCTAGCATATGCAAGGAAGATGAAAGAAACATTAGAAATCTCAACATAACGAGAGGTAATTTTGTAACATGAAAATTTCTACAACCATATTTCCCTCTCTAATAATAATTACATGTAGGATCATAGGAAAATTCAACAAAATAGCTATCACATAAGATATTCTCAACACGATCCACATGCATGCGAAGTTGACACTCTTCCAAAATAGTGGGATTATCATTAACTAAAGTCATGACCTCTCCAAACCCACTTTTATCAAAAACTTCATAAGATTGAACATTATCCAAATATGTGGGATCTAAAGCTGACACTCTTCCAAACCCACTTTCAGTATTATTGCAAACACTAATATCAATCTCATATTCATCATAGGGCTTAAATAAATTTTGAAGATCATAAAAAGAATCACCCCAATCATGATCATTGCAACAAATAGTAGACATAGAAAAACTAGCATCCCCAAGCTTAGGGTTTTGCATATTATTAACACAATTGGCATTAAGAGAATTTATAATAACATCATTGCAATCATGCTTTTCATCGAAGGAACTACCAAGTATGGGTGCAATAGCAACGATCTCATGTTTAACATAAGGAACTATAGCAAATTCATCTTCATAAATATTCGCATCATGGCCACAAGAATAGCAAGCATCATGTTCATCAAGGGATATTTCAATCAAATAATCGGAATCATCATTATCTATAGGTTTGTGAATATCATTATTTTCTTCCAAAGCAACGGTCATTCTCTCCATAAATTCTTTGACATAGACATTATGAGCATAGTTTTCATAGCAATATTTAAGTATGTCAAAATTTTCAGATTCGTAGAGAGTAATATCATACTTTTCAATCAAAGAAGCAACTTCATAAGCACCCTTAAAAGCAACAAATTCTTCAATTTGTTCGATATCATAGTAACTATAAACACCTTTTGCATAAGAAGATAAGATTTTGTTTTCATTAAACTCACATAGGTAGGGAAGGTGTTTTTTAGGGTTCTTAGAGCAACAAGTAAAATCATAAATTTCACAAAGATTCCAAGCATAACACAGCAATCTGTTTATTTGATCCCATAAGAGTCTCCCTTTTTCAGACAAACGGTGACGCACAAAATGAGCATGCTCATCTAAAGATTTCCCATCAACTAGGCTAGTTGGAGTTTCAGCACGAGCGCATAAGGATTGAAGATGATCCAAGTAGAACACTTTAAGTGGATCCATATCAATAGATTTTTAGCAAGCAAAGATGCAAGAAAATAGAAGGCACGTGGAAACACAAACAAAAAGACATACGGGAAGAAGGCGAAGAAAAGGCAAAGGTGAAGTGGGGGAAAGGAAAACGAGAGGCAACTGGCTAATAATGTAATGCGAGGGATAAGAGTTGTGATGGGTACTTGTTATGTCTTGACTTGGCTTGACTTGGCGTAGATATCCCCAGCAACAGCACCAGAAATCGCATGTTGGCGGGAGATCGAATCTTGACTTGACCTGGTGTAAGCCTCCCCGGCAACGGCGCCAGAAATCCTTCTTGCTACCTCTTGAGCACTACGTTGGTTTTCCCTTGAAGAGGAAAGGGTGATGCAGCAAAGTAGCGTAAGTATTTCCCTTAGTTTTTGAGAACCAAGGTATCAATCCAGTAGGGGACTACACGCAAGTCGCCTCGTACCTACACAAACAAATAAGAACCTTGCAACCAATGCGACAAAAGGGGTTGTCAATCCCTTCACAGTCACTTGCAAAAGTGAGATCTGATAGAGATAATAAGATAAATATTTTTGGTATTTTTATGATATAGATTGAAAGTAAAGATTGCAAAGTAAAATAAATTGGAAACTTATATGATGGAAAATAGACCCGGGGGCCATAGATTTCACTAGTGGCTTCTCTCAAGATAGCATAAGTATTACAGTGGGTGAACAAATTACTGTCGAGCAATTGATAGATAAGTGCATAGTTATGAGAATATCTAGGCATGATCATGTATATAGGCATCACGTCCGCGACAAGTAGACCGAAATGATTCTGCGTCTACTACTATTACTCCACACATCGACCGCAATCCAGCATGCATCTAGAGTATTAAGTTCATAAGAACAGAGTAATGCATTAGGCAAGATGACATGATGTAGAGGGATAAACTCAAGCAATATGATATAAACCCCATCTTTTTATCCTCGATGGAAACAATACAATGCGTGCCTTGCTGCCCCTGCTGTCACTGGGAAAGGATACCACAAGATTGAACCCAAAGCTAAGCACTTCTCCCATTGCAAGAAAGATCAATCTAGTAGGCCAAACCAAACTGATAATTCGAAGATACTTGCAAAGATAACAAATCATACATATAAGAATTCAGAGAAGAACCAAATATTGTTCATAGATAATCTTGATCATAAACCCACAATTCATCGGATCTCGACAAACACACCGCAAAAAGAATTACATCGAATAGATCTCCAAGAAGATCGAGGAGAACTTTGTATTGAGATCCAAAGAGAGAGAAGAAGCCATCTAGCTAATAACTATGGACCCGAAGGTCTGTGCTAAACTACTCACACATCATCGGAGAGGCTATGGTGTTGATGTAGAAGCCCTCCATGATCGATTCCCCCTCCGGCGGAGCGCCGGAAAAGGCCCCAAGATGGGATCTCACGGGTACAGAGGGTTGCGGCGATGGAAATAGGGTTTCATGGTGCTCTCCGATGTTTTCAGGGTATATGAGTATATATAGGTGAAAGAAGTAGGTCGGTGGAGCCACGAGGGGCCCACGAGGGTGGGGGCGCGCCTACCCCCCTGGGCGCGCCCTCCTACCTCGTGGCCTCCTCGGTTCTTTCTTGACCTCCACTCCAAGTCTCCTGGATTGCGTTTGTTCAAAAAATAACTCTCCCGAAGGTTTCATTCCGTTTGATATTCCTTTTCTGTGAAACACTGAAATAGGCAAAAAAACAATTTGCACTGCGCCTTTGGTTAGTAGGTTAGTCCCAAAAATAATATAAAAGTGCATAGTAAAGCCCATTAAACATCCAAAATAGGTAATATAATAGCATGGAACAATCAAAAATTATAGATACGTTGGAGACGTATCAGCTAGCAAGCAGCCAGACCTGTACCCAGACCCCAAGGAGTCAGAAGCTCAGGGTTCCTTCCAGCCGGCCAAAGAGACCAAGAAGATACCCTTGGACCCGGAGCACCCGGAGAGGCACGCTATCGTGGGAACCAACCTCGATAGCAAATAGGAAAGCGAGCTCGTCGATTTCCTCCGTGAGAATCAGGACATCTTCGCATGGTCACCCAAAGACATGCCGGGTGTTCCGATGGATTTCGCCAAGCACAAGCTACATGTCAGATCAATTGCAAAACCAGTCAAGCAACCCCTCTGCCGCCTGTCAGAGGAGAAGAGAAGAATTGTTGGTGAAGAGATCGCCCGGCTTCTGGCAGCCGGCTTTATCATGGAAGTATTTTTTCTAGAGTGGCTTGCCAACCTGGTCCTCGTACTGAAGAAGAACAACAAGTGACGCATGTGCATTGATTACACCAGCCTCAACAAAGCTTGCCCCAAAGATCCGTTTGCTCTGCCTCGGATAGACCAAGTGATTGACTCCACAGCCGGATGCGAGCTGTTGATTTTTTGGATGCCTGCTCTGGTTACCACCAAATCAAGCTGAACCCTGCCGATCGGCTGAAGACCGCCTTCATCACACCATTCGGAGCCTTCTGCTACCTAACCATGACATTCGGCTTGAGAAATGCCGATGCCACGTTTCAGCGTCGCATGCAGAAGTGCCTCCTCAAGCAACTCGGCAGAAATGCCCACGTCCATGTAGACGATATTGTGGTGAAGACGGAGAAGCGCGGCACTCTCCTGGAAGAACTCAAGGATACCTTTAATAACTTGCATTGTTTTCAAATCAAGATCAACCTAGAGAAGTGTGTCTTCGGAGTCCCAGCCGGCCAGCTCCTTGGTTTCCTTGTCTCAAAACGCGGCATCGAGTGCAACCATGTTAAGATCAAGGCCATTGAGCGGATGGAGAGGCCCACCTGACTGCGAGACATCCAGAAGTTCACCGGATGCCTGACATCCATTAGCCGCTTCATCAGTCGACTGGGCGAGAAGGCTCTCCCCTTGTACCAGCTAATGAAGAAAACCACTCACTTCGAGTGGAACGACAAGGCGGGCGAGGCCTTCCTCCAGCTCAAAAAGATGCTGACTACGCCGCCTGTCCTGGCGGATCCGGCTGCTAAGGAGCCCATGTTCCTCTACATCGCCGCCACCATCCGGTTGGTCAGCACTGTCATCGTGGTCGAGCGCCTAGAAGACGGCAAGGCACAACCGGTCCAGAGGACCATCTATTACCTGAGTGAGGTCTTGTCGGCCTCCAAGCAAAATTACCCCCACTACCAGAAGATGTGTTATGGCGTGTACTTTTCCGCCAAGAAACTCAAGAAATACTTTCAAGAGCACTCCATCACGGTTGCCTGCACCACCCTGCTTGCTGAGATCATCGGCAACAAAGATGCGTCGGGCCGGGTGACGAAGTGGGCCACCGAGCTGGCTCCCTACACCATCCTCTACCAGCCCCGCACCGCCATCAAGTCCCAAGCGCTAGCCGACTTTCTCGTCGACTGGGCCGAGACCCAGTACCTGCCACCAGCGCCCGATTCTAACCATTGGCGGATGCACTTTGATGGCTCACAGATGCGCACCGGCCTGGGAGCCGGCATCGTCCTCACCTCTCCCAAAGGCGACAATCTCAAGTACACATTGCAAATTCACTTTTCCGCCTCCAACAACGTGGCCGAGTACGAGGCACTCATCCACGGGCTCCGACTTGCCAAAGAGATTGGCATCCACCGAGTGTTGTGCTACGGCGACTCGGACTTGGTGGTCCCGCTATTGTGAGGTGACTGGGACGCCAAGGATGCAAACATGGCGAGCTACCACTTCCTCGTCGAGCTGATCAGTGGATACTTTGACGGGTGTGAGTTCCTTCACGTGCCATGGGCCGACAACGAGCAAGCTGATGCCTTGGCACGAATCGGCTCCATCCGCCAAGCCATACTAGCCGACGTCTCCCATCAGTGCCCGTGCAAGCCATCTATCAAGCCTTCGCCGGAATCAGAGTCCATCTTCGTGCCGCCTGCTCCCGGAACAGCCGGATCCGACTCGAGAGCTACAGCAGCCGGCCTTGGGACTTCGGTAGGCGGCCCGAAGACTGCAGCGGTCGCACTCGGCCCGGGGACTTCACAACCTGGCCAGGGGGCTGCGGCAGTCGGCCCGGGGACTTCCGCAGGTGGCTCGGGGACTGCAGCAGTCGCACCCGGCCCGGGGACCTCAGAACCCGGCCCGGGGGCTGCACCAGTCAGCTCGAGGACTACGGCAACGCAGCAAGCGGCGGCCGACTCCAACTCGCCGCCTCCCAACCCAACCGCCCTGGTACCAGTGGCTATGATGACAGTGGTCGAAGCACCATCATGGGCGCAACCCATCCTCAACTTCCTGGTGAGCGGAGAGCTACCAGCCGACGAGATCTTGGCCCGGCAGGTGCAACACCGGGCAGCAGCATACACGATAGTGAACATAGTGCTTGTCAGGCGTAGCGTGACGGGCGTCTTCCAGCGCTACATCGGGCCGAAGAAAGGCAAGGCAACCCTCAGAGACATCCACCAAGGCGAGTGCGGCCACCATGCGGCCTCCAAATCCCTTGTCGCCAAAGCTTTCCGCCATGGATTCTTCTAACCGACTGCTCTGGACGACACCAAGGATTTCGTCAAGAAGTGCAAAGGGTGCCAACGATTCAGCTCCAAGCAACAACTGCCGGCTTCCGCAATCAAGAGCATCCCCCTCACTTGGCCATTTGCCGTCTATGGGCTGGATATGGTGGGGCCATTCAAGACAGCATGCGGCGGCATGACCCATCTGCTTGTCGTTATGGACAAATTCACCAAGCGGATTGAAGCAAAGCCAATCAAGCAGCTGACTGGTCTGACTGCTGTGACCTTCGTCGCAGATATCACCGCCCGGTACGGCATACCCCACAGCATCATCACCGACAATGGCACAAATTTTGCCAAAGGTGCCTTGCCCCATTTCTGCACGACGCAGGGCATTTGACTGGACTTAGCGTCCGGTGCCCACCTGCAGTCAAATGGCCAAGTCGAGCGAGCAAACGGCCTCACCTTGTCCGGCATCAAGCCCCGACTGGTCGAGCCACTGGAGCGCTCAGCCGGCTGCCGGATCGAAGAGCTGTTGGCCGTCCTCTGGAGTCTTTGTACCACGCCGAACAAAGCACCTGGCTTCACTCCCTTCTTCCTCGTGTACGAGGTCGAGGCCGTCATCCCAACTGACATCGAGTTTGACTTGCCTCGCGTCACCATGTACACTGAGGCGGAGGCGAAGGAGGCGCGAGAAGACGGCGTCGACCTGCTGGAAGAGGGCCGGTTGCTGGCACTCAGCCGGCCCGTCATCTACTAGCAGGGCCTGCGCCGCTACCACAGTCGGAAGGTCGGGCCACGATCCTTCCGAGAGGGGGACCTTGTGCTCCGCCTGATCCAGCGAACAGCCGGCCAGCACAAGCTCTCGGCCCCTTGGGAAGGGCCTTCATCATCAGCAAAGCCTTGGGCAACGACTCCTACTACCTCATCGATCCGCAGAAGCCCAGGGCACGCAAGAGGGACGATTCCGGCAAGGAAACAGAGCGCCCATGGAACGCAAATCTCCTCCGAAGATTTTACAGTAAATGAAGTATGTACCACGCTACCTTTTGTATTAAGAGCAAAGACAACGGGTCCCTCGAGGAGCACTCGGGGGCTACCCTTTTATCTATATGATAAGTTTAACTGCCTGTGAATGTGCTATTTCATTCCTTTGCCCGGCACCGGGTCCGACCAGTCAGCCCGGGGGCTCGCCGCCTTGTCCTATGCTGATGCCACCTGCGGTCGGACAAGTAGTATGCCGACATCTAAGCCCGCTCTTGCCTTAAGCCGCAGCTCGCAGAGCGACTGTCCGGCTGGCAAGAGCTAAAGGCAGGAAATGATGTCCACACGAAAAATGACTAAGGAAAAAAGCATTGGCATAGGACAAGCCAGCTCTTCACCTCACCGTCCGGCTTCTCACTTGACTTGCTACGTTCTAGGCGGCCAAAGTACTTGTCTATCCTAAACGGCCAACTCCCTGACTCTGCCGCAGACCGCAGAGTGGCTGTCCGGCTGGCAGGGCGGCAGCCAAAGGAAGACGATAAAGGAAAAAGCCAAAAAAGAACAGAAAAGCAAGACAAAAGTAGAACCCGGCAGAGCACAGACTTGTGCAAATAAATTAATTTACATAGCAAAGGCTCACAGCCAGTTTTCACAGAGTTTGAAAATACACCCCCAGCGGGTGGAATTGCATGAATTTAACTTGTTCGAAAGATTACAAGAACAGGAAAGAAAGATAAAGTGGCCGCCTAGGCCAGAGGAGCAGCAGGCAGATCCGATGGGTCGGCGGAGGCAGAGGCGCCGGGTGGTGGAGCGGTCGACTGGTGGGTCTCGGCCTGGTCGGCACTAGCAGTAGTCGGCGCGCTAGCACGCGGCTCGCTGGTCGAGGCCTGGTCGAGCTGAGGCTGGCTGTCCGCTCCGTCGTCCAGTGCGTCGTCTTCGCCATCCTCGTCCTCGCCCTCATCGCTGGAAGCGATCTCCTCCGCCGAGTCCTCCCCATCCTCTGGGTTCAGCCCGAACCAGTTGGGCGACAATTCAGCCCCCTCCTCGTCCAATTCGGGGATGAAGACGATGGTGTTGGCATACTCGGCGATCACCGTTGCGCATTGAGTAACCATGCCACTCACTGCCGCTAGCTCCGGTGCGGCCTCCTACCGGAAGGTGGCCAGCTGGACTAGGTCCAGACCCGGATACCACGCCTTGACGAACTCCAAGGCCGTCTGAGCGCCACCCGAACTGTGGCGCCCTTCCAGGCCTCGAAGCGCCCGACTGCTATCTCTAGCCAGTCAGTAGTCCGACTGGGGTGCGTGGAACCTAGGCATCTGGCCAGAGGGCGGATAGCACTTGAGCCCCAACGCGTTGCAGGAGGCGGAGCATCCGATGAGTCGGCTCCAGGCGCGTCTGGACGGCAAGAAGTTGCTCGCCGAGAGTCCACGGTGCGTTGGGTGCGATATCCGTGCCCACCCTCCTCCGCACCTCGCGCCGTGCCTTGATGGCCTGGCTGACGGCGACGGAGTGTCGTGAAAGTACTCTGCACAAGAAGAAATGTCAAAAAATTAGAAGCCAGAACCGGCTCCTGCAGCAGTCGGCGGCTACTCAGAAGAAGTAACTTACCATCGATCACGTCCTCGATCTCGCCGTAGCCGTCGGACAGGAACTTCCCCTTCTCGGCCCAGTTCGAGCACTGAGTCTCGAACTCGGCCTGGATGTGAGCCTCGCCGTCCTTCAGCTTTTGGAGCTCTGCCTTGTGCCGCTCCGCCTGGTCCGCCAGCTCCTTGGTCAGGCGGTCGCACTCCTTAACCGCCTGGCTGCACTCCTGCTCCTTGGTGTGGAGCGCGGACTGAACCTCGCACAAGCGCTTCCGCAGATCAGCGGCGGCCTCTGCCAAGACAGGGAAAAAGAACAAAGTCAACACCAACCAAAAGGTAAGTAGTTGTCGGGAGATCCGGCCCGACTGCTCAGTAGTCGGCCGGAATCTTGGGGGCTACACCCAGCAGGTGCACTGACGCGCCCCCGCGAGAAGGAATATGGAATGCTTACTCCGGCTCTAGTTCAGGTCAGTGGTCCGCTTGGCCAGCTCCTGGACCTGGTAATTGTAGGCGGCCGCGCGGATGTTGTGGTAGTCGAAACTCACCTTGAATTTCCCAGCCGTGTGCTCAGCAGCCGGCCCGGAACTCGGGGGCTACACCCAGTGGGTGCGCTGGCGCGCCCCCACGGAAGATTACAAGAAACGAAAACAAGAAGTAAGAAACATACCCGGACGGCCGTTCGCGTCGCCACGAACTCCTGCGTGTATTGTTGGAGAGTGGCGCCTTGGGTGTTGAACCGGGCCAGGACTTCCTGCGCGGCCGCGTTCAAAACACCTGTGCCGCCCCCAGACGTCCAATCCGGTGGGGCGGCGCTGGTGGCCTTGGCGCCGGAGGCCGACAAGCTAGCGGCCCCGATCACCAACGACCATGGCGCTGAGGCCGCCTTCTCAGCACGCCGGCGCCCCGGAGTACGGACCGCAGGAGTCGGACCCACCACCAACTCGCCGCCGGCTGGCGGCACCAGCGGCGCGTCAGGCTGACTGCCCTGGGCGTCGGTAGTCGGCGTGAGCGGGGGCACCTCCGTCTCCGGGACAACGGGGTCCTCTCCCCTCTCCAGGGTCGGCGGGTCGTCGCTAGCCCCTCCAGTCGGCGCCTGGCCCTCCGGCACCACGGGCTCCGCAGATTGCGGACCGGTGGACTCCGGAGCCCGGCTGCGGGACGCCTCCTCCGCCTGCACCTTGGCGGCCGCGGCCGCCTGCTCCTTGGCTGCTGCGTCGGCCTAAGCCTTGGCCGCCACATCGGCCTCCGCCTTCTCCCGGGCCACGGCCTCCCGCTCCTCTCGTACCTCCCGCGCGTTCTTCTCCACCGCCTCCTGGAGGGCAGCGAGTGGATCCACGCGGCGGGGGCCCGCGGAGCCGTCTGCCACCCCGATCACTGAGCCGGACGAGGCTCGCGACATGGAAAGTGGGGCGCTATGCACCAAAGAAAGAAGAAAATAAGAATACTGTGAGAAAGAAGAAAGCAAAGGCAAAACAAATGCAAGAAAAATCAAGGCACTTACGTGGACACCGGCGGGAGCCGCTTCGGGGCCTTCTGGAGGAGGGTTGCTTTCGCGGTGGCCTCTTGCCGCTTGGTCATGATGGCCGAGGTCTTGGGCTTCTTGGGCCGACTGCCAAACAGCCCGGCATCAGCCCGACGCTTCGGCGCGCCGCCTGCTGTAGTTGGCACGGCCGAGGAGCCGGCACCCGTCCTGTTGGCGCCATGGGTGCGGTGTGGCTCGTCATCTTCCTTGTCGTCGTCCGGCCACCCTTCGAGGCCGCCTCCTGAGGAGCCGCCTGCTACCTCACCGCCACCGCATGCGGCGGCGTCCTCCTCCACGGCGGCCGCCCCCAGCTCGGGGTCGTCTGCGTCACTTTTGGCGTGGTTCGCCATGTACTGATAGCCGGTTGCCGGTGCGTCGCCTGCCGTCTGGCCTGGGAAGCGCTGCAACGCGGCCGTACGGTCTGACAACAAGAAGAAATATGAATTGGCCAAGGGAAAAGAAACACAGAAGACTTACCGCAGGCGGCGGATTTGC
This sequence comes from Triticum aestivum, assembly GCF_018294505.1. Lineage (NCBI taxonomy): Eukaryota > Viridiplantae > Streptophyta > Magnoliopsida > Poales > Poaceae > Triticum > Triticum aestivum. The sequence continues at coordinate 309,348,625 of NC_057808.1, read as the reverse complement.
CCGGCTGTACGGCTCCTTGACGAACCGCCACTCCGTCTCCGACAGCTTGAAATCAGAGAAGAAGTTCACCTGCCGGACCACCTCCACATCCGGCAGCACCTTGGTGCACATCCGGCATGGGTCCAGGCGCCCGCTCATGTTGCTGATGATGTGGGGCCGGGCTTGCAGGGGCAGCACCCGGCGCTCCACGAAGCCGGCCAGCAGGTCCGAGGCCCTGAGGCCCTCCGACTCCGTCATCTCCTGGAGTCGGGTGAGAGCGGCGGAGGCAGCGGACGACAGGTGCTTCGGCCTGAACTTCCAGTTCCTGCGTGGCTCTGCGGGCGGGCCGGCTGCGTAAGCCGGCAGGTTGATGAAGTCTAGCATCGGGTGCGCGTTTTGGACGTAGAAGTAAGATTTCTGCCACAGTTTGGCCTACTGCAGCAGCGCGAGGGCCGGGAAGTGGATCTCGAAGCCGGAGCGCCGCACCGCGACGCAGGCCCCGCACTGAGCCGCCTTGTCCTTGGCGGTCGTGCTGAGGTTGAGGTAGAAAAGTTCTCCCCACAGCTCGAGTGTCCGCAGGACGCCAAGGTACCCCTCGCAGAGGGTGACGAAGGCGGGAAGGAGCACCATGGTGTTGGGCGTGAGGTGGTGCGGCTGCAGGCCAAAGAAGTCGAGGAAAGATCGAAGAAAACCACTCGCCGGAAGGCCGAAGCCGCGGAGGTAGTGCGAGCGGAAAACGACATACTCGCCGACCTCCGGCGCCGGCGAGATCTCCGTTTTGGGAGGGAGGCATACCTTCACGTACGCCGCGCGATGCAGCCGCCTCGTCTGCCGAAGAAACACGAGGTGGTCCTCGTGAACATTGGAGCCATCCCAATCTCTGGAGCACCCGCCGCGCGCCATGGACGCGGATGCTCGACGGTGGAGTGGCGCGGTGACAAGCGGACGAAACCGCAGCGTGTGCGGAGGAGCTCCGGCGGCGACGGGCAGCCCGATGACGGCGAGAGAGTAAAGGGAGCAGAGGAAGAAGAAGGCAAGCGGCGACGAGGGCGCGCGTGAGTTCTGCCGCCCCCTCCTCCCACTACTTATAGCCCCCCAGCGGCGGAGCCGAGGGGGCGAGACGTGGGGTGCGTGGGATTAACTGCACCAACTCCCCCCACGACCCCGCATTTTCCGCGCCGTAATGGCGTGTACTTAACACGCCTGTGAAGCGCAACCGCCCGCCTCAGCCGCAACGGATCCGTGCGCGTGCCGAGGCTCTGTACTGACGGGCCCGGGCCTGCAGTGACGTCCTGTCGCACGCGTGGTCTGGCAGGCCGGCCTGGTCTGCTGGCGCCGCGTGGCGAGCGAGTAACAGGCGGCAAGCCTGTCATCCGGCTGGCTCGCACCCGGCCTCCACCGCGGCGATTCGTATTCACCAAGGCGGCCGGCCCGGCCTCGGCCGGCTCCTGGAAGTCGGCGCCTCCAGAAGACGGACGAAACAAGATCACCAAGACACTCAGAGTAGGAAGCTGCTGAGGCTCCTTGATTTCAGCCGTGGCGCCCCACCAGCTTCGGAGACTATTGTCGGAGTAAATGACCACGTGTAGCCTCATCGGCTCCCTATAGTATTTCAAGACATCGGGGCTAGCTGCGCCCCTCACACCTCCCGGATGAACGGCCGGCTTCTTGGGCCAGCTGGTCCAGGAGGCCGGCTGCTAGAGGGCGGCAAGATGCCAGAAGGCGGCCACGAGGGGGCCGGCTCCCAGCAGGCGGCCCCTCGTCTCCTCAAAGTTTGCACCCACATAACCACGATGAGACGGGGCATGGCTACAATGCGACCTGCCACCCCTGAATCCAGGGCGGAGCGTGGCCACAGTGGGGTGTACCAAGCGGACACCCCTCGCCTGGCGCAACACTGTTCCCACGCGGCCCGTGACATCACCTACGTTAGGAGGAGCCACGCCCCCACGATGGCCGATCGGTACGGCCCGCAAACGGCGGGCCCTACCTGTCCGCGAGCCCCAGAAGGTGGTGAATCCCCAGCAGGCGGCAATGGGGGCGGGCCGCTGAAGGAAATATGCCCTAGAGGCAATAATAAAGTTATTATTTGTTTCCTTATATCATGATAAATGTTTATTATTCATGCTAAATTGTATTAATCGGAAACATAATACATGTGTGAATACATAGACAAACAGAGTGTCACTAGTATGCCTCTACTTGACTAGCTCGTTAATCAAAGATGGTTATGTTTCCTAGCCATAGACATAAGTTGTCATTTCATTAACGAGATCACCTCATTAGGAGAATGACGTGATTGACTTGACCCATTCCGTTAGCTTAGCACCCGATCGTTTAGTATGTTGCTATTGCTTTCTTCATGACTTATACATGTTCCTCTGACTATGAGATTATGCAACTCCCGTTTACCGGAGGAACACTTTGTGTGCTACCAAACGTCACAACGTAAATGGGTGATTATAAAGGTGCTCTACAGGTGTCTCCAAAGGTACTTGTTGGGTTGACGTATTTCGAGATTAGGATTTGTCACTCCGATTGTCGGAGAGGTATCTCTGGGCCCACTCGGTAATGCACATCACTATAAGCCTTGCAAGCATTGTGACTAATAAGTTAGTTGCAGGATGATGTGTTACGGAACGAGTAAAGAGACTTGCCGGTAACGAGATTGAACTAGGTATCGAGATACCGACGATCGAATCTCGGGCAAGTAACATACTGATGACAAAGGGAACAACGTATGTTGTTATGCGGTTTGACCGATAAAGATCTTCGTAGAATATGTGGGAGCCAATATGGGCATCCAGGTCCCGCTATTGGTTATTGACCGGAGACGTGTCTCGGTCATGTCTACATAGTTCTCGAACCCGTAGGGTCCGCACGCTTAAAGTTACGATGACAGTTTATTATGAGTTTATGTATGTTGATGTACCGAAGGAGTTCGGAGTCCCGGATGAGATCGGGGACATGACGAGGAGTCTCGAAATGGTCGAGACGTAAAGATCGATATATTGGACGACTATATTCGGACTTCGGAAAGGTTCCGAGTGATTCGGGTATTTTTCGGAGTACCGGAGAGTTACGGGAATACGTATTGGGCCTTATTGGGCCATACGGGAAAGAAGAAAAAGGGCCTCAAGGGTGGGCGCACCCCTCCCCTTGGTCTGGTCCGAATTGGACTAGGGAAGGGGGGCGCCCTCTTCCTTCCTTCTCTTTTTCCCTTCCTCTTTTCCTATTCCATATGGGAGGTGGAATCCTACTAGGACTAGGGAGTCCTAGTAGGACTCCACACTTGGTGCGCCCCCTCCTAGGGCCAGCCTCCTCCTCCCTTGCTCCTTTATATACGGGGGCAGGGGGGCACCCCAGAGACACAACAATTGATCCTTGAGATCTCTTAGCCGTGTGCGGTGCCCCCCTCCACCATATTACACCTCGATAATACCGTTGCGGAGCTTAGGCGAAGCCCTGCGTCGGTGGAACATCATCATCGTCACCACGCCGTCGTGCTGACGAAACTCTCCCTCAACACTCGGCTGGATCGGAGTTCGAGGGACGTCATCGAGCTGAACGTGTGTAGAACTCGGAGGTGCCGTACGTTCGGTACTTGATCGGTCGGATCGTGAAGACGTACGACTACATCAACCGCGTTGTGATAACGCTTCCGCTGTCGGTCTACGAGGGTACGTGGACAACACTCTCCCCTCTCGTTGCTATGCATCACCATGATCTTGCGTGTGCGTAGGAATATTTTTTGAAATTACTACGTTCCCCAACAGCCGCCTCCTAGCAGGCAGCCCCCTCCCCCTCGGAGTCTGGGCGCCATTAATAAGATGAGACGGCGTGTGGCTACAGTGAGCACCCGCCAGGCGGCGGGACTATAGCCACGCTCCCCCCGACAAAGCCTCGATCATCAGAGCAAGGCAAAAGTATAAAGCGGTCGGCATGGCCCGCAGGCGGCGGGCCCTACCTGTCGGCCGAGTTCCCGGCAGCCGGTGAGACCCACCAAGCGGCGGGCCCCTGCAGCCGGTGGAGAAGTTGGCACCCAGAGACACTGACGGTCGGGTCCTACACCCAGCCGGATTACCATTGTACCCCTGGGGGGTAGGCCTATATAAACCCCCGAGGCTGCCCCATGCAAGGGGTTCACAACCTTAGAGATCACACACAGACATAGAGAGAGAGGGCCCATGCAAATTGGTAGTCAACGTCGTAAATAGTTCCGGTCCATTTTTATTTTTCGATAAGAATATCCAACCCAGCCCAACACATTGGTGACAACACTTTATCCTCCGCCTTGGTGCGCTCGCCGTGGCGCCGCCGTCCGGCCCTGTCAACATAGTGAATCGGGAGAGGACTGTAGTTGTGAGTATGACAGTACGGACCCACCAGGTCCACTCCCGAACACAAGCAAGCACCTCTTTTACTACTCAGATGCACCCCTCATTTTTTTACTCTAATCCACCCTGCTGATATCTGGGACCCACATCAATGTCAATGTATAGTCAATTAACAACAGAATTGCACAATTTTTTTAGGATTTGTTCGGAGGAGCAGGCTATAAACTGGGTTGTGCGGTCTTTGTGGCCCGTCTAACAACATGACCAGCCCAGCAATTTTTTCTTTGGGAAAATAGGTAGCCCCCTATTTCTTTTTGAAGAATACCCAAGCTAGGCAAAGAGTATGGTCAGTATATCTTAAAAGTAATACCAAAGGGGTTGCAAATTCCAAAACAATTATAGCAAATGGGCAATTAGTTTCTTTTTTTGTTTTTGTTCTTCATTGATATTTTATATTTCGTTGGATTTTAACATGACATAGTACTAATTTATTTTTAAATTTTTTGGATTAAGAATATTTTGTTCCCCAGAAAAAATATGCGAATTTTTAAAATTTCGCATATTTTTAGTTCAATTTTTTAACCCTGGCACTGACCAGAAAATGGACAGCAATTCTAAGAATGGAAAATGGGCTGCAATAAATTCCATATGAATTATAAATGAGTAAAAATTATAAAAATAATAGCAAATGGGTTGTACACGCCACAGATTTCGAGGTTGACTTGTTTACGCAAGGCTTTGTCAGTCAATACACGATTCTAGCAGTAGTGACTGTTGGATGTCCATCCAACGGCTGACGTGCTTCTTCAATCTCTGATCTTCCTGCTCTAGCCGCCTAAACCAGCGTAGGCAGGACTGCCTGCTCCCTCCTCTTGTGGCCCGCTGTGATGTCGCGCAGGCTTCATCGGCCCACCCTACTCCCTCTGCTGGCCTGGCCGCACGCAATCAACTGCCTCCTTATTATGTGAAAAAATGATTACTCCCACTGACATCTGGGGCGCACCGGTACAGAGGCTGACCTGTGGGCATACTAAGTTGACGCGTACGCAAGGCTTTGTCAACTTAGTCAACAAACAATTCTAGCAGCAGTGACCGTTGGATTTGAATCGAACGATCCTGTTGTTTCTTCAATCGCTGCTTTTCTTGCAACAGCCGCCCAAACCAGCGCCGGTGAGACCGCCTGCTCCTGCCTCCAGTGGCCGGCTGTGCTGCCGCGCAGGCCTCACCGCCCCACCCTACTCCCACCGCTGGCCAGGCCATCCCTCTACTGTCTACTCACCCACAACACGTATTATTCTGCGCCAACGGCAGCCTCACACTGCAGTCGAACCAATCAACCCTCGTACTCCTCTATGCGTGGGCATCCACTGCCACGTCTTCCCCGGCTCCGTTTCATCCCCTTCCAGGCCTCGCCGTCGTCCACCGCCTTGGTGCTCTTGGTGCGGCGTGGTCAACTTGGTCAAGGAACGACTTCCATCGGAAAAGGACTGAATGTGGAGTGGCTGATAGCTGGGTCCACGGCCGCAGCAAGGAAGTGCAACCTTATTACGTGTAAAATAATTATTCCTCCACCTGATAGCTGGGACCCACCGGAAGGGACTCTGTATTTTACAAAAAAATTGTTTCCCCCTGATAGCAGGGACCTACCAACTACATCTTCGCACGCAAGGAAGTGCCTCCATATTAGGCGTGAAAAAAATGAATCCTCGCCCTGACTGCTGGGACCCACCAGCTACATCTTCGCACGCAAGGAAGTGCCTCCTTATCCACCCTGACAGCCGGGACCCACCTGGTCGAAGCGTACGTGGCCTTGTCATTCTGGTCGTGAACGTCTACGTACATACTGGTCGATCGGTCTGCTGCAGGCTGCAGAGATGAACCATGGCCGAGTAAGGAAGGGCACGTGTCGTAGTAGAGGCGCGCATGTAGCATGTACACGTTCGTACAACCAGGGTGCGAGCAGGGTCTCGAATGCCTACTCGCGCATACGTACGGCCAGGTCTCGTGTATATGGAGAGGCAGGGCGTCCTGTTCATCGGCAGCCAACCGGCTTTGTCGAAACGGAGAAACTGCATCGTCGTGTTCATCGGGAGGTAACGGAATGCGTCATCTTCATCGGGAGCCAACCGGCTTGGACGGAACAGCCGATTGAAACAAGGTCTGGCGTACCGCAGAACGGAGGAAACGGCCTTGTGTTCAACCGCCTACGGTCGAAATGGGATCATGTTCACTGGGAGGGGTGTGGCGTACCGCAAAATGGAGGAAACAGGCTTCTCTTTGACCTCCTACGGTCGAAACGGGGTCCTGTTGATCGGGAGGGGTGTGGCGTACCGCAAAACGGAGGAAACAGACTTGTGTTGGAGCGTTACGGTCGAAACGGGGGTCTTGTTCATCGGGAGGGGTGTGGCGTACCGCAAAACGGGACTCCACGGGCTACTGTTCATCTCCACCGTCGACCTCCTCGAGCCTCCATGGGCTACTGTTCATCCACCGTCGACCTCCTCCAGCCTCCACCTGCGACTGTTCATCCACAGGCTCCTGTTCATCCAGCATCCACCGCTCCTCCACCGGCTACTGTTCAACCAGCCCTCTCCACGGGGTCCTATTCAACCACCCCTCCACGGGCTACTGTTCATCCAGCCCTCCACCGGCTACTGTTCAACCAGCCCTCCACAGGGTCCTGTCCATCCACCCCCAACCAGCTCGATCGATCAGGGTCCTATTCATCCAGCGGCAATGGCCTCTACTACCACGGGGTCATGTTCATCCAACCCCCACCGGGAACTATTCATCCAACTCCCCAACAACGCTCATTGTTCATCAAGAGGTAGCAGGTTCGATCGGCTTCAGTAAGCAGCAGTAGTGAAGGAATCACTCGATCGGGTTCAGTTAACAGCTAGATCAATCGACCGCTTGGGTTCAGTAACGTGTAGCCTGCAGTGCAATCGCTCGGGTTCAGTAGGCGAACGCCTCGCTCGAGTTCAGTTAGAGCGCAACGCCTCACACCCATGCGCGTACGTGTACGAGAGAAACGCGCATCGCTCAGCCCCTGACCACCCACCGTAACCGGGAACCCCCCCCCCCCCCGATATTTTCCTCGCCCTCGCTTCTACCACGGTTTTTCCGTCATGGACGGCCCAAAGAATGTCATGCAGCTGAGTCTCCGGCCCTCCCAGGACGAAAAGCCCATTTTCTGTCATGATTTTTTGTCATAGAAGTAGGAGCCAACCACATCTATGATGATACCGGGTTTTGTCACAATTATCGTCATAGAAGTGTCATAAGCACGACAGGAACAAAAATTCATTCGGCCCAAAATGTCACGGATATGTCTTTTTTTGTAGTGTCCTATATTCATGTGATGTGTTGTGAAGATATTATTTAGATGGTTGTATAACTAACTCGAGTACAATCCCATTCAAATAGGGAAAATGTACTCAAATTTAGTCCATATGCTAGACAACACAGATTGTTTTTTTATTGTTGAGGGAAGTGCAAATTGATTTGGTACTGTACACGTTATGTTTGTTGTCCCGATTTTTTTATTTTTTTGTTGTATTTGAATGCATTTCCACTAATATAGTAAACCAGGACATGGCTCCTCTAGTAATGAGGTGCGAATTGTCTTTTTTTGTACACGTTAAGCTTGTCCTCCCGAAATTTCAAGCCGCGCCTTGTTATGCCGAAATTTCAATCTAGCATCTTTGTCTATCGTGCTGCGAAAGTCCCGTCTCTTCAACCCGCGCCTTGTTACCCTGAAATATTTAAGATATATATTTGTCTCGTTGTGCTCTGAAAACTCCCTCTATCCCAACCCGCGCCTTGTTATCCCAACATTACAACGCGCGCGAAAACTCCCAGCTCCTGCGAAATCCCGACACGCAAAATGCCCGTGATACCCCTGAACTGAAAGAACCAGCTAGCTCAAATTGGTGGGGGTACTTTCGTAACTGATAACCCACAAGTATAGGGGATCGCAACAGTTTTCGAGGGTAGAGTATTCTACCCAAATTTATAGATTCGACACAAGGGGAGCCAAAGAATATTTGAAGGTATTAGCAGCTGAGTTGTCAATTCAAACACACCTGGAGATTAATTATCTATAGGAACGTGATCAGTAGAAAAATAATATGATAGTTTTAATAATAGTGACATAGTAACAGTAACGGTACAGTGATAGCAGTAGTTTTGTAGAAAGTGCAATAGTGACGCTAGCAGTAGTAACTTAGCAAGAACAATATAAGATAAATTCGTAGGCATTGGATCGGTGATTTGTTGGATGATATTCATCATGAGGCAGTTATAACCTAAGGCGATACGGCATTAGCTCTAGTTCGTCAATATAATGTAGGCATGTATTCCGTAAATAGTCATACGTGCTTATGGAAAGAACTTGCATGACATCTTTTTTCCTACCCTCCCATGGCAGCGGGGTCCATATTGGAAACTAAGGGATATTAAGGCCTCCTTTTAATAGAGAACCGGAACAAAGCATTAACACTTAGTGAATACATGAACTCCTCAAACTACGGTCATCACAAGGAGTGGTCCCGACTATTGTCACTCCGAGGTAGCCAGATCATAACACGTAGTAGGTGACTATAACTTGCAAGATCGGACCTAGAACATGGATATAATGGTGATAACATAAACGGTTCAAATCTGAGTTCATGGCACCCGGGCCCAAAGTGACAAGCATTAAGCATGGCAAAGTCATAGCAACATCAATCTTAGAACATAGTGGATACTAGGGATTAGGCCCTAACAAAACTAACTCGATTACATGATGAATCTCATCCAACTCCTCACCGACCAGCGAGCCTACGAAGGACTTACTCACTCTCGGTGGGGAGCATCATGGAATTGGCGGGGGAGAAGGGTTGGTGATGATGAAGAACGAAGATCCCCCTCTCCGGAGCCCCAAACGGACTCCATATCTGGCCTCCCGATGAAGAACAGGAGGTGACGGCGGCTCCGTCTCGTGGATCGCAATAATTTTTTCTCCCTGGTTTTTTCTTGAAAAATAGGATTTTTATAGCGTCGGTTTTAGGGTCTGCGGGGCCACCAGGTGGGGACAACCCACCTGGGCGCGCCAGGAGGGGGGCGCCCTGGTGGGTTTTGCCCACCTAGGTGCCCCCTCTGGTGGGTCTTGGCTCCAGAAATTCTTGTTTATTGTATAAAAATTCCTCGCAAAGTTTTGTTCCATTCCAATAACTTTTATTTCTGCACAAAAACAACACCATGGTAGTTCTGCTGAAAACAGCGTCAGTCCGGGGTTAGCTTCATTCAAATCATGTAAATTAGAGTCCAAAACAAGAGGAAAAGCGTTAGGAAAAGTAGATACGTTGCAGACGTATCAACTCCCCAAAGCTTAAACCTTTGCTTGTCCTCAAGCAATTCCGTTGATAAACTGAAAGTGAAAAAGAAAAACTTTTACGAACTCTTTTGCTCTTGTTTGCATAAATAAGCTTAAACAGCACCCAAGTTTTCAGCCAACATTATAACTAACCATGCCGACAATAACTCTTAAAGATTATATTGACTCTTATCAATGACATAATCAGCTAGCGAGCAATAATAAGATATCTCAAACAGCAACATGTTATCAAAACAACCATGATATAATATGACAATAGTGGTATCTCGCTAGCCCTTTCTGAGACCGCAAAACATAAATGCAGAGCACCTACAAAGTTCAAGCAGCGACTAAACATTGTAATTCATGGTAGAAAAGATCCAGTCATGATGCACCCTACATTAGCTACACACAATGCATAAGTCATGACAGCAGTGCTCTCAGGTTCTAGCGCTTGTTTTAGAAGGTGATGACACAACATAAAAGTAAATAGATAGTCCCTTCGTAGAGGGAATCAGTGATTTGCAGAGGTGCCAGAGCTCGAGTTTTTAAAACAGAGGTAAATGATATTTTGAGATATGCACCCTTCTCATTTACTTCACGACTATCAGTTATCAATATCTTCCATGCTAAGCATGCTAGTGGTGGTTCCCAAGCGATAAGAGTAAAGTTTACTCCCCCTCCACCAACAATCACATTCAACGGCTTGTCTGAAACAACGGGTGCCGTCCAAACCAAGAACAGTCACGGGGGAGTTTTGTTTAATTATTTGCATTTTTTAGTTCGGGACTGGGAATCCCTATTACCACCCTTTTCTTGTGCGATGGCGAGTGAATAAACACTCGACCTGAGAATAACCCGCTTAGCATGGAAGATACCGACCACCTCCTAGCATTCCATGAACGATCCAGGCACACAAAAAGGATAATTATTAGAAGTTTTTAGAGGTGGCACATGCAAATATACTTAGGACGGCAGGGTAATACCGTATATAGGTAGGTATGGTGGACTCATCTAGAATAACTTTTGGGTTCAAGGTTTTTGATGTACAAGCAGAATTCCCACTTAGTACAGGCAAAGGCTAGCAATTAGATTGAGAAGCGACCAGTTAGAGAGCAACAACGGTCATGAACATGCATTATGCATAAGTAACATTGGACACTAGCATGAGTAGGATATGAACACCATGAACATAAATATCATAGAGGCTATGTTGGTTTTGATTCAACTACATGCATGGACATGTGCCAAGTCAAGCCACTCGAACATTCAGAGGAGGATACAATATCATCATACTACATCACAATCATTTTAACGCAATGTTGATATCCAAGATAAATCATTATCCACTCCCAGATACTTATGCATGGCATGAGAAGCTATAATCTCTAATTGTCATTGCAAACATGTTTAATCATAATGGGCTGAATCTTGGATACTAGGTTAAACATATTTACACAAACAAAACAAGTCGAGTTCATACCCGTTCCTCTCTGCCACAGCCAGTTCATCGAATGTCGTCATTATTGCCTTTCACTTGCACGACCAAACGATATGAAAATACTAATCGTGCAAGAGTGTCGTGGACTAAGCTGGAATTTGCAAACATTTTATTCAACAGGAGAAGATAAGGTAAAATGGGCTCTTTATTAGATCTACAATTATTCATATAAGAGCCACTCAACATTTTCACCGTGGTCTTCTCCTTGGTGCAACTCAAATAAAAAGAAAATAAATTCAGAGAAACACACTAAAATATTTTTGGAGTTTTTGGTTTTCTTGAACAAGCAAATAAAAGGGAAAAGAAAAAACAAGAAAAACTATTTACACGGGAAAGCTCCCAACAAGCAAAAGAAGAACAAGGAAATCTTTTTGGGTTTTCTTTTTAGTATTACAACTAAGCATGCATAGAAAGTAAATTAACTACAACTAATTTTTTTTATTTTTCTAAAGTTTTTCAAACACACAAGAAGAAAGCAAGAAAATAAATCTAAGCATGGATGATACAATGAAAAAGTGTGAACACTGACAACTGGAATAAGTGAACATGAATGTAACGTCAGTGAGAAACACGTACTCCCCCAAGCTTAGGCTTTTGGCCTAACTTGGTAAACAGTTAGTAGCCTGGATGGTAGTTGGGGTACTGAGGAGCGGGCATCCACTCATCCCACTGCTGAGGCTCCTCCTCTGCCTCTGCAGCAGCCTGAGTGTTCCGGTAGGCGATGATGTCTGCAGGCATAATCATATATCCGCCCCTGGCAACAAAATCAAACAAAGCAGGAGCAGGCAACGGAATAATATCACGAGTTTCAATGCTAAAAACCAGGTTATAAGGGATAGGAATGGCAAGGAAATCTCGTGCAATAAAATGGTGGTGTTCCATGGCTGCGCGGTCTAGGTAAACCTTGGTCATAGGGTAATCATGATGGCATATCTCAACATTAAAGTGAGATGCCAAACGAGTAGCAAAAATCCCACCATGTATTTTACCCTTGGACTTATTAATGTGGAGGCGACGAGCCACAATAGCTCCCGAGCTATAAGTGTTGTCGCCCTCTAGTGCACGGCGTAAAACCGCAAGGTCTGGTGAACTGAGTGCACCCACCTTCTCTCTAGCAAGCAAGCATTTTGCAATGAAAAGAGCAAAGTAATGAACAGCATGAAAATGCAAGCCATCGGCAGTGATAGCTGACACCCCTCTCTCATCTCCCACTGTCAAGGTGCGATAAAAGGCCTCAAACGCTGCTGGCCTAGGCTCAGCTAAACTCCCGTCAGAAGGGACCATGCATATGTTACAAAATTCAGTAAGTGGTATTTGATGCTTTTCAGCATATAAATCAAACCGCACTTCAGGGGGATTATTCCTAGAAAGGAAAGTAAAACTTTGAACAAAGATGTTTGTGAGGATTTGCTGATGTTCACACTCATCTGCGATGAAGTCAGTGAGGCCGGCATTAGCAGCATATTGTGTGAACTCCTGAAGGATTCCAGCCTCTTCCATGAACTAGGTGTGCGGCCATTCGCACGACCGTACCTCCGCCAACCTCCGAGGATGGAGATCGCTGTCAGATGACTCCCCAATAACACCTTTGGAGTTCTTCTTGGAAGAAAACTTCCTAAAGATGTTCATCTTTTTCTTATGAAAAAATTCTGAAATTTTTAGTCCATAAATTTTTCTCAACAAAACTTTATAAGATTGATAGCAACTACTCATAGGGATACATAGAGGCCATAGCAAGCATTCAAACTACTTAGAACTCTAAGAATGCAACATGCAAGCTCATCTACAGCAGCACCAAGAGTAGCTAATCATTCAAAATATAAACCACTAAAACAAAAACTAACGCTAGAGTCGCATACCAAGCAACAATCCCCGGAACAGTTTTGGAAAAGGAGCTTCGAGCAAAGAGATCGAAATCCGCGGGTTTGAGTGCAAGAACACGAGAGAGAGAGAGAGAGAGAGAGAGAGAGAGAGCAATGGATAATTTTTTGGAGGTAAGTGATGATGTGGTGTGAAGGGATAAGTGAGGGGGCCACGTGCGGACCACAACCCACCAGGGCGCGCCTGGGGGTCCTGGCGCGCCCAGGTGGGTTGTGCCCACCTGATGCACCTCCCTCTGATATTATTTGCACCAGAAATTCTTAAATATTCAGAAAAATCGTATTAAATTTTCAGAGCATTCTGAGAACTTTTATTTTTGGGACATTTTTTTATTGCACGGAAAATTCAGAAAACAGACAAAACAAGGCATTTTATTTTATTTAACTAATAAAAATAGAAAACTAAAAGTAGGGATAGAAGGTAGTGCTTACTAAATTCATCAACTTCATACCTCTCAAAAATGATTCATTAATAAGGTTGATCAAGTCTTATTAACAACCACTTTCGATTAGCATGAAACCGAAGAACTTTCATAAATCACTAAGTTACCTCAACAGGGATGTGAATATCCCCAACAATAAGCATTTCATATTTCTTCTTGACAGTAGGTAGAGGTATTTGAAAACTTCCAATAGTGATTGTCGGAGATTTTTCAATAACATTAATACCATTCACTTGGAATTGTTTCTTTGGAAAGTGCACCGTATGCTCATTACCGTTGATATGAAAGGTGACCTTGCTTCTATTGCAATCAATAACAGCCCCTGCGGTATTCAAGAAGGGTCTACCAAGGATAATCGACATGTTGTCGTCCTCGAGCATCTCAAGTATAACAAAGTCAGTCAAAATAGTAAAATTAGCAACAACAACGGGCACATCCTCACAGATACCGATAGGTATGGCATTTGATTTGTCAGCCATTTGCAAAGATATTTCAGTAGGTGTGAGTTTATTCAAATCAAGTATTTTATACAAAGAGAAAGGCATAACACTAACACCAGCTCCTAAATCACACAAAGCAGTTTTCACATAATTCTTTTTGATGGAGCAAGGTATAGTTGGTATTCCCGGATCTCCAAGTTTTTTAGGTACTCCATCTTTAAAAGTATAATTAGCAAGTGTCGGGGATATACCCCGCGGTATGATCCAGCCAGAAATATGACCCGGCCGGACTTGGCGGTTCACTAGAGACTCGGCTGACACTTGGTGACTCACTGGAGACCCGCCCGAGCCTCAGCGACCATTTAGTGACCCGCCAGGTGGGTCAGATGATCAACAAGACCCAACGGCCCAGAAGGCGATGCGCAAGGCCGGCTTATGTTCTGGTGGGCCGGGTTAAGAGGAAAGGCATGAGGAATATTTTCCTTAAACGGAAGCAAGACCCGAACTTGTATTTGGCTTGTATTAGAAGATAGACTAGTCCTATTCCTGGTAGGACTCCACATGTAACCCACCCCTCCAACTTATATAAGGAGGGGCAGGGCACCCCAAGAGGGATAGGTTGAATAATCTCGAGGGCTAGACACAACTAGAGGAGAGCCGGTTTATGCGGCGACTCCCTCATGAGCATACGGAATACGACCTAGCCACAAACAACATGTAGGGTTATTACCGGATGATGTTTCCCGGGGCCCGAAGCTGTCTAAATCTTGTCTCGTGTGTTAACTCAGCTCGACGATCTCCTCGCGTCTCTCGGTTCCGACCAACCCCTCTCAAGCTACTACGTAGATGCGTTGGCCTCACGGCTAAGTACTCAAACTAAGGACATCTCCCGTGACAAATCCTCGACAGTTGGTGCCCACCGTGGGCCTGCGCACGGTGGTGATGAGTTTTTGGAGGGATCTCTCCTAGGGTTCGAGAAGCTCACGATTTCGTTGGATGAGGAAAAGCCGACAAGTTCATTGTTTTGTGATCTGGAACATGATTAACTTTGGAGCCAGCGTATACAAGATTGAGATCAAAGAAATTAGGGTTGCATCTTGTGCACCGCCACAAGTCATCAGATCAATTTCGTAAGCCACCGCAAGTCGCCATCTCGAGGCCTACAAGAATTTCTGCTATAATTTTCGAGGTGTATAGTAGCCGTGTCCGACTGCTATTGTTTCTGAGGTATACTGGATCAAGTTTCGAGCCCGCCGGCCATGGCGCACTAGAAAACACGGGCTTCCTAGTAATATTTTCTGTGGTCTTGGACAGCCGGCCGGTGGCGATTACTGCAGTACTTATCCAAACGTAACAGCATGCACTAGTGCCAAAATCTCAAGCTGTGTCAGGATCAATCGCATGGTGTGCTAATACTATAGTGCGAGCGAGAGAAAGAGAGCCAGGATTTCCGTGGATATACTGATCGAGGAGACAATCATTACAGAAAAGGAAATATGAGTATAAAACAGAAAGGGACTACGTACTAAAGCAAGAAACCTGATTGGTCAAACCTGATTGATGGAAATAACTGCTACAACCCAAAGAAGGACGGGGACTCGGATTCTGACATCTCCACAGTCTTCGCCTCTGCTGCAGCTGCGGCTGCACCTCGACCCACCCGGTTCGCCTTGCTGGTGTGATGGCTGCTGTACTCCAACGCCAGCTCACACGTGGCCCCCGGCTCGTCACTGCCTCCGCTGCTCAAGCCGCCGTGCTGCCGTGTTGCCGAGTCACCGTCACCGTCGCAGATCCCTTGAGCTGCCAGGTACCTCTGCCGCGCTACCAAGTCACCGCCTCGCTGAGTTACCAAGTTGCGGGCCTTGTTTTGAGACCGCCAGCTTCGCGTCTATTTCCGAGCTGCCGCGCCTCAAGCGGATTCGACCACTGTGGCCCCACCTTCCCACGAGCCGCCTTCTCACGAGCCGCTGACCCCATGGCCTTGTTGATCTGCCACCTCTGCCGACCATGGCTCCGTTTTAAGCCGGCATCATCAACCCGCCGCTCCCGCTGCTCACTTCCATAGAAAAAGAGTGGTCGGCCCAGATTGCGCCGAGAGACGCCTCTACTGGTTTGGCTCCGCCTTTTGTCAAAGCCGGTCGTGTCGCCGCCAACCCCGCCCTGTCGGTTTCGCCCTCGGGCTGCCCGGCCAGCCGCCGGCGCAGGCTCGCTGTGGCTGATCCCGCTAACTACCACGCCTGCTGCCCACAAGCTCTGTCATGCTGCGGCGCCTCTATATCCACGACCCGCTGCGCTAATGCCTCCTCCGGCTTAAACCACGCGTTGACCGGCCGCCCAGTCGCACTTAAAATCGCCTCTGTGCCTTGCTAGGGGATCATTTGCCACTGCGTCGTTGCTTTTGCTCCATGCTGTCAAGATGGTCTGTTGAGAATAGAGAATTCAACATGGTTGGAAACTTTTGGAGAAAGATCCATCAGGGGGAAAACAGTACTTGGAAATTGGTGATCGTGGGAGAGTTATACAAATCATCTCTCGCGTAAGAATAAGAGTATTGAATAGTAACACTCCCAAAGGAAGAGATTTCTAACCATGGAAGTACCATGTTTACACTGGATGGAGTGTACTATTACCTGAGGATATACATAGACGTTGTACAGATCATCTGTCGTTCGCAAACATCAGGTGATATCCACTCAAGTTTGTTTTATTAGCACATATTGTTTTTATCAAAGAACAGTTTATCTTTGCCTTGGTCTGCAATATTGTTTATGCAGGACAATTGTTCATTGCAAGAGCGATGGTCGTGTCACGGATGTATAGCTCGCGCCACCATTATCATGCGCTAGCATCTGGCCGTGCCATGATGCTCGACGAATATATGTGCAAACCGCCTTTTTTACGGCCCAATTTACATCAATATGATGTGGTTGATTCGCCCGTCCGCACGGCTTACCGCGCCTGTGATTGCCTCGCTCGTCCGCGCTGGCTTATAACGCCACGGTCGGCTCATCTGTCTGCTCCCGCGGCCGACTCGGCCGTGATTGATTTCAGCTTCACCGTGCGATCATCAACTCCGCGGTGGATAATTACTGGCCTGACATATCAGGTGAAATCCATCTAGTATATTTTTATATTATATATTGCTTTCTTTAAAAGAGCAATTACTCTGCCTTGCGAGTTCTCCAATGCAGGACAAGTTGTCTCCTGCAAAAGGGACTATTATATCACTGAGCTGTTGAATGATTCATACCGGTTTATATCACGCTAAGTATGAAGAATCTCAAGCCAACTCTTCGAGTTATCTTGAGACTCAGGGGCTAAAATGACATGACTCGGCAGAATTGGTCGGTTTCAGTAAATTCAAGAACTCCGGGTCATTGAAGGGAAGATGACCCGGTCCTGGAGGCTATTGCCATATTGATAAAAAAATGAAAGGCCGTCAGAAAAATTTCTGGCCTAAAATGAAGGATTCCGCTTTAAAATCCGGCTCAAGGGAAATATGTCTCTCACAAAGCTTTGAAGCTCTCAATATCCGGTTTAGAATTCCTGTTCAAAAAGAATCCATCTCTCGCAAGTTCGAGTTCTCAGGAAAAATTAAAGGTTGCCAAAGAGAACTTGTTGCTATGATGCGCAGTTCAAACATGGGTATCCTGCCTTATTCGCTTATCACATTATTGGTCACTTGGGGGCTTCCTGCTCACTGAGCATAGCTGTGATTACCCTCTTGATCCAGCTTACATGCCTTGTTAAAAATTACTTGGGGGCTTCCTTCTCATTGAGCATAGCTATGACTACCCTACTGATCCGGCTTGTACGCCTTGATTGCAAATAGCTTGGGGGTTTTCTGTCCAAGTTGAATTGTTACCAAAGAGAACTTGCTATAATGTGCAGTTCAAACATAGGTAACCTGCCTTGACGGCTTGTTAAAAATTACTTGGGGGCTTCCTGCTCATTGAGCATAGCTTGACTACCCTATTGGTCCGGCTTATACGCCTGGATTGAAAAATTACTTGGGGGCTTCCTGTTTAATGAAACAGAGCTTTATTTGTCCCTTGTAATAGGCTTGGAAGCCAGGTGTATTCACCCAAAATCCGGGTTATCCTGCCTTTGTATGCTTGCCACTTTGACCAGGTAATCCTGGAATGACTCGACGTACTCTTGACAGTCAATCTTATAAAGACCTTGAACTTGTCAAAGTTAAAACGGCGATTGGTCATGTGAGGCCCGACTTACAAGTTTGAATTAAGGATTAACTCAGTGGTTGTGCGGCCCGTTCAATAGCACTTGATATTGAGGCTTGGCAGCCTATGAAGGCCTTGATTTTTTTTGATTTGTTATTGTTTTGAACACTTTTTGAGGTTCATCATTTGTACCATATTGATATATGGTTTGAAATTGATTCAGGCCATGTCACCTTGATCCTTATGATTCATATTTGAATATATCTGGAGTTTTGATAACCCGGCCTGGTTTTGGACGATAAGTCGCCAGTGTGTATTGATCATGCGCTTGGAGTTCTGCGCTCTAGGTTTTGGGAATGTTACCCTTGCTGCATAAGGCATTGTAAGCCGGCAGTATGAATAAATTACACACGGCGTTGTGCTCTAAATTTTCGGTATATTACCCTTACTGCATATGGCACTGTAAGCCGGCAGTATGAACTGATTTTACAGGCCATGTAGCCTTGACTATATGACTCATCATTGAGCATCTTTGGGTTTGATAACCCGCCCTGATAGCACACTTTAAGTCACCAGGATATTTTGCCTTGAGCAATCAAAATGATGATATTTCATGACTCCGGGTTGATACTGGCCCCGGATTACAATTATCATGGCATCACCATGGTATTAATCTACAGGTATGTCTTTCAATAATGGTATGAATATTTTGGGTTTGGTAAACCGCCCTGGCTATGGACTTTAAGTCGCCAGTATACTTTGATTGCGCAATTGGAATTATGCGCTTATGAGTACTTGGGTTGTCACCCTCACTGGATGTGGCGATGTAAGCCGATAATTTGAGCTAATTTTCCAGGTATGTTTTTAAATTGTTGGATGAATATGCGAGGTTTGATAATCCGCCCTGGCTTTGGACGTTAAGTCGCCAGTATATTTTGGATTGCGCCATTGGAATCATGCCCTTATAAATCATTCGATTGTTACCCTCACTGGGTATGGCAATGTAAGCCAGCAGTATAAACCAATCCTACAGGTATGTTTTCCTGGTTATATAAATATGTGAGGTTTGATAACCCGCCCTGGCTTTTGACTTTAAGTCGCCAGTATGTTTAGGCTTGAATGGCCTTGCTTAGTCTTTTGAGTAATTACATAAGACTATATTGGGTTGTTACCCGCCCTGGCTTTTGACGATAAGTCGCCTAGGCGTATGTTGTTTAAACTTTGTGCAGAACATGCAGAGTTATGGCTTACATAAATGATTAAGTTTAAGCCCATCATCAAAGTTGATGTTTCAAATTGATGTTATCAATTCTTCATTGTTAAAGGCTATAAGCCGCCGGGTTACAAAAATCCCGGATTGCAACGAATGTGTATTGAGTCGCTATCGGCCAAGGGCCGTCGGGTATTTAAACTCTAGATTTACTTGTCAACCGATAAGGTATTCAAATCTTTAATAGCCAAAATTGGCTGGATTTTCATGATGATATTGAATGATTGAGGTTTTCATACCAGATTATATTATTCAAATCTTGAATAGCCAACATGGCTGGATTTTTATTATGGTTATCAATAACCAGTATTATGATTGAGGTTTTCAAAGTCGCTTTAGCGCAATGGCTATTATTTCTTTATCAATGGATATGATTTTATTTACAATGGAAGGAATAGTCCCGAGTCGCTCCAGGCTTACGACCCGGCACTTGGGGGCTATACATTATTCAAATCATGATTATACCAAATATGGAAGTCCCATGTCGCTGCAAGCATGCACCATGACACTTGTGGGCTAATGCAAGGTCATTTTTTACTTGCCTTATTGAAGACCCGACTCATCACATCGTAATGAGCCGGCCCTTGGGGCTACTAATTGCTCCTGTCAAAAATTCAAAGTACACAAGCCTTAATCCATTATATTGAAGGGTCCATTGCTTAGTTGGTAGAGCACAAGGCTCTTAACCTTGTGGTCGTGGGTTCAAGCCCTACGATGGAGGCTACATCATATGATGTTATTTTCAATTGAGTATATATAAAGTCCCAGCTCAGTATTATCTTGTTGAGCCGGCCCTTGGGGGCTACACGTTGTTGTTCAAGTCTACATTATCATGTCTACAAAGTCCCTGCTCAATATTGCATAATGACCCGGCCCTTGGGGGCTGCACTGGTTGAAGTTTTTATGAGCATAAGGCAATTACAAGTCCCAGGTTGCTGCAAGCATGACAACCCGGCACTTGGGGGCTACACTTGTGGAATATTCAGTTTTGACTAGTGAATGAGATGAACAACCTGGATTTCTTAAGGTTGCGACATTTGTATTCAAGCAAGTCTTAAGCTGTTACTATGCTCCCTTCTTAAGACTTGGGGGCTACAAGTGATATGCATATAAGGGAGGTACATTTTCAAGTTTGATGTTAGCAACAATTATGACCTGGTGCTATCAATATTTACAAAGTGGATATTTTGGCAATGATAAATCGGCAAGTTCTATATCTTCAAGCCGGCTGAAAATTAGATGAGTATTTCAAGACCAATATTTTTGTTAAGGATTGGGAGCTGAATCAAATGAATTATTCTTCACAATATTTTTCTGTGAGAAACCAATGTCAGCAAATTGATTATGAAGCTGGCCTATTGACCCAGATTTTCTAGAAGAAGGAAATGACAAGGACTTAAGGATGATCAGGTGTCGGCTTACAAGAATATTTAACACGGAGCACAACCTGTCAAATTTGTTCTTGTGTTTATGTTGCAAGATCAGTTTAACATGGATAAATCCAAATTAAACTAGGGGCTAATGATGTCGGGGATATACCCTGCGGTATGACCCGGCCGGACTTGGCGGTTCACCAGAGACCCGGCTGACACTTGGTGACTCACTAGAGACCCGCCCGAGCCTCGGCGACCTATTAGTGACCCGGCGGGTGAGTCAGATGATCGACAAGACCCAACGGCCCAGAAAGTGACTCGCGGGAAGGCCGACTTATGTTCTGGTGGGATGGCTTAAGAGGAAAGGCATGAGGAATATTTTCCTTACAAGGAAGCAAGACCCGGACTTGTATCCGGCTTGTATTAGAAGATAGACTAGTCCTAATCCTGGTAGGACTCCACATGTAACCCGCCCCTCCAACTTATATAAGGAGGGGCAGGGCACCCCAAGAGGGACAGGCTGAATAATCTCGAGGGCTAGACACAACTAGAGGAGAGCCGGTTTATGTGGCGACTCCCTCATGAGCATACGGAATATGACCTAGCCACAAACAGCATGTAGGGTTATTACCGGATGATGTTTCCCGGGGCCCGAAGCTGTCTAAATCTTGTCTCGTGTGTTAACTCAGCTCGACGATCTCCTCGCGTCTCTCGGTTCTGACCAACCCCTCTCAAGCTACTACGTAGATGCGTTGGCCTCACGACTAAGTCCTCACACTAAGGACATCTGCCGTGACAAATCCTCGACAGCAAGCATAGTGGAGATTTCAGCTTCTGGTATTTTTCTCTTATTAGTGATGATGTCTTTCATATACTTTGCATAAGGAGGCATTTTCAAGATATCAGTCAAGCAAGTACGCAAAAAGACTGGCCTCAGCATTTCAGCAAAGTGTTCAAATTCTTCATCATCTTTCTTTTTAGTTGACTTAGGTGGAAAAGGCATAGGTTTTTTGACCAACGGTTCTCTTTCTTTACCGTGTTTTCTAGCCATAAAGTCTCTTTTGTCATGTCTTTTATTCTTAGGTTGTGGGTTGTCAAGATCAACAGGTGGTTCTATCTCAACAACATTGTCTGGTTCTTTATTATTTGTTTGAGTGTCTTCATGAACCTCATCATTATATTTTTCATTATCACTAGGAGAGTGTTCATTACCAGACTGAGTTTCAGCATCAGAGATAGAAGTTTCATTATCATTATCAGGAGGTTTTTCTATTTCAGGTTTACTAGAAGCCTGCAAAGTCCTATCATTTTTATTTTTATTTTTCTTTCTAGAAGGACTAGGTGCATCAGTGTTAACTCTTTGTGAATCTTGTTCAGTTCTTTTTGGGTGTCCTTCAGGATAAAGTGGTTCCTGAGTCATTTTACCTCCTCTAGTTGCAACTCTAACAGCAAAGTCATGTATATTATTATTCATTTCATCAAACAACTCTCTTTGAGATTTAGCAACTTGTTCTAACTGAGTTTGAACCATAGAAGCATGTTTTCCAACACCTCTAACATCATTTGAGATTCTAAATAACAAGTCACTCAAGCGGGCAATCATATCAGAATTATATTTCAATTGTTTCATAACATTTGCATTGAAGTGATCTTGTTTTATAGTATAGTTTTCACACTCATAAAGGCATTGGCTAGGGTGCATATTGTGAGGACTATCATTATCATTGAACTTCATTAGATAATTTACCTCTACCACCTTAGGCAGTGGTGGTGTATTAAGCCCATGTATTTCTTCAATAGGAGGTAAATTTAACATCCTCAGCTTTAATACCTTTTTCCTTCATAGATTTCTTTGCCTCTTGCATATCCTCAGGACTGAGATATAATATACCCCTTCTTCGAAGTGGGTTTAACCGGTAGTTCACGAAGAGTCCAATCATCATAATTTTTCAATATGTTATTCAATAATTCTTCAGCTTGTCCAACAGTTCGTTCCCTGAAAACACAACCAGCACAACTATCTAGGAAGTCCCTAGAAGCATCGGTTAGTCCATTATAGAAGATATAAGGTATTTCATTTTTCTTAAGAGGATGATCAGGCAAAGAATTAATTAATTGGCAAAGCCTCCCCCAAGCTCGTGGGAGACTCTCTTCTGTAGTTTGCACAAAGTTCAATATTTCCTGTAAAGCAGCTTGTTTCTTATGAGCAGGGAAATATTTTTCAGAGAAGTATAAATCATATCCTGGGGACTACGCACACAACCAGGAGCAAGAGTATTGTACCAAGCTTTAGCATCACCCTTTAATGAGAACGAAAATAATTTGAGAACAAAGTAATAGCGTGTTTTCTCATCATGAGTAAAAAGGGTGGCTATATCATTCAAGTTAGTAAGATGTGCCGCAACAATTTCAGTTTCACAACCATGGAAAGGATCAGATTCAACCAAAGTAATTAACTCTGGGTCGACAGAGAATTCATAATCCTTATCATCAATAAAGATAGGTGAAGTAGCAAACTTAGGATCATATTTCATTCTAGCATTCACAGATTTTTCTTTATACTTGCATAATAATTTCTCTAGATCATCTCTATCCTTACAAGCAAGAATATCTCCAGTTTTCTCCTCATTCATAACATAACCTTCTGGTATCTTAGGCAATTCATATCTAGGAGGGCTAGTTCTAGCAGGTGTTTCAGGAGTTTCAGTTTCAAGCTCATCATCAGATTAAACAACATCATGTTGTATTACTCTAGCAATTTGTTCATCAAGAAAGTCACCAAGTGGCACATCATCATTATCAAGCAAGGTACTAGCATCATCATAAGCATTATCCATAGCAGAAGTAGCATCATCAATAACTTGTGACATATCAGAATTAATAGCATGTGGTCGTGTTGCAAGTTTACTTATAACATAAGGTGAATCTAAAGCAGAACTGGATGGCAGTTCCTTACCTCCCTTCGTCTTTCAGGAAAAAATCTTAGTCTTAGCATCCTTCATATTCTTCATAGTGATAATTTGATAATAATCCCAAGTGACTCGACAAATATAGCTATGCTCCCCGGCAACGGTGCCAGAAAAAGGTCTTGATAACCCACAAGTATAGGGGATCGCAACAGTTTTTGAGGGTAGAGTATTCAACCCAAATTTATAGATTCGACACAAGGGAAGCCAAAGAATATTGGAAGGTATTAGCAGTCGAGTTGTCAATTCAACCACACCTGGAGATTAATTATCTGCAGCAACGTGATCAGTAGCAAAATAATATGATAGTTTTGATAATAGTGACAGCAGTAACAGTGACGGTAGAGTGATAGCAGTTGTTTTGTAGCAAGTGCAATAGTGACGCTAGCAGTAGTAACTTAGCAAGAACAATATAAGATAAATTCGCAGGCATTGGATCGGTGATTTGTTGGATGATATTCATCATGAGATAGTTATAACCTAAGGCGATACGGCACTAGCTCCAGTTCGTCAATATAATGTAGGCATGTATTCCGTAAATAGTTATATGTGCTTATGGAAAGAACTTGCATGACATCTTTTGTCCTACACTCCCGTGGCAGCGGGTCCATATTGGAAACTAAGGGATATCAAGGCCTCCTTTTAATAGAGAACCAGCACAAAGCATTAACACATAGTGAATACATGAACTCCTCAAACTACAGTCATCACCGAGAGTGGTCCCGACTATTGTCACTTCGGGGTTGCCGGATCATAACACGTAGTAGGTGACTATAACTTGCAAGATCAGATCTGAGTTCATGGCACCCAGGCCCAAAGTGACAAGCATTAAGCATGGCAAAGTTATAGCAACATCAATCTTAGAACATAGTGGATACTAGGGATCAGGCCCTAACAAAACTAACTCAATTACATGATGAATCTCATCCAACTCCTCACCGACCAACGAGCCTACGAAGGAATTACTCACTCCCGGTGGGGAGCATCATGGAATTATCGATGGAGAACGGTTGGTGATGATGAAGAACGAAGATCCCCCTCTCCGGAGCCCCAAACGGACTCCAGATCTGGCCTCCCGATGAAGAACAGGAGGTGACGGTGGCTCCGTCTCGTGGATGGTAATAATTCCTTCTCCCTGATTTTTTTTCTTGAAAAATAGGATTTTATAGCGTCGGTTTCAGGGTCTGCGGGGCCACCAGGTGGGGACAACCCACCTGGGCGCGCCAGGAGGGGGCGCCCTGGTGGGTTGTGCCCACCCAGGTGCCCCCTCTGGTGGGTCTTGGCTCCATAAATTCTTGTTTATTGTATAGAAATTCCTCGCAAAGTTTCGTTCCATTCCGAGAACTTTTATTTCTTCACAAAAACAACACCATGGTAGTTCTACTGAAAACAGCGTCACTCCGGGGTTAGTTTCATTCAAATCATGCAAATTAGAGTCCAAAACAAGAGGAAAAGTGTTAGGAAAAGTAGATACGTTGGAGATGTATCAGTAACTTACCCCACATTTCAGGCAAGCGCGTCCCTAAACCATGGTTCCCCCCTCCCATCCGCCCATCCATTCATACACCGAGGCCGCGAAAACCTGCGAAGCCCCACACCCTCCTCCGACTGCCACCCAGCCGGAGCCTCTTCCCCGACGACGTCGTCCACAGCAACACCTCGATGTCCCTCATCCACCGCAACGGATGACTATCCGTCGTCGATCTCGTCGTCCCACCGATTCCGCCACCCCGTCCTCCACCTCCAAGGAGTTGCCCCGACGTTCCCCTCGTCTTTCGCGCCACCTCCATTCCCACACCACCGTCTTCACCTGCACCACCGGAAGAGCAGCATCATCACCGTTTCCTCGGATGAAGCTGAGGCCTAATCAGCACCGCCAAAGAGGTTCTACACTAATCGCCGCATTTTATTCTTGATTCGATCTCACGGTGCTGCCGGCGCTCGGTCACGAGCTGACATGGCGCGGATCCATCCACGGCGGCGTCGCCGGCCACTTCCTCCACGGTGTCGCTCCCTCGACGGCAACGTCCACATCAGTAGGACCTGCTCCTGCTTTGGCTCTCGCTCGCGCTGCTGCTCTGCTCTTACTCTCGGTCTCCTGCCTGGTCTGCTCTTGCTCTTGCTCATGTTGTTGCTCTCGCTCTTGCTCTTGCTTGCGCTGCTGCTCCGATTTAGCTACAGTTAAGTCGTCTGAATCGACTTTTGGGTAAGTCGATTTTCAGGGGGTGGGGGGGCTTGCCGGAGTTAAGGAAGAACCAGCCGCAGCGGGGAGGGGGGCTCACCGGAGAGGTACCCCACTATCTATCTTAGGGTTCAGGGTGGGGGTGGTGGTCGCCGGCGGTGGTGGGGCGGTGGCGTGGGGATCGCCAGAGAAAAAGCTCGGCGCGGGGGGGGCCTAGAGGGATGGCCGAGGTGGCGGCATACCAGCGGTGGGGAGTGGTTTTGGGGCGGGCGGGGCGGCGAGGCGGTGCAGAAGCGCCGCGGGCGGCGGGGGCCGGCAGTTTGGCCGGTGGTGGATGGCAGCTCACGGGGGTGGAGGTTGAAGATGAACTGCAGGCTCTACTCTTGCGCGCACTGCTGCTGCACGAGCAGCAAATACTGCTCTCGCTCAAGCCCCTGTAGCTGCTACCCGAGATGCTGCTACACGACCAGCTGCCCCAGCTCTCGCACGCTCTGCTGCTCTGGGTACTGCTGCTACTACTTTTCTACTACTAGTACATTCAGTTTCGACAGTAAAATTTAGTTTTGATGGCAAAATTCAGTTTCGATAGTTAAATTCAGAGATGAGCGGCTGATGTATTTTACATCTAGCACTTTGTGGTTATGTATTTTACGTCATCTATTGGAGATGCTATTAGAATTCCATGCAGGTTCACGTTGTCTCCCTTGTCCTGCTTCAGCCTCGCCGTAGTATAACTCACTAGAGCTGCTCCAACGACAAAACCCTTCATCACAGCGGAGTAGTACCCCAGGCTCCATCTCCAGATGCCTAAGATCTTCTTCCCCTCCTCCGACAGCCAAATCAGCCGAAGCATCCTCACCGACTAAGCCAATCACGCTGAGATCGACATGGCTTCGCCAAAGAGGTTGTACACTTGTTGCATCTATTTTTTACTCTACATGTTATATATATTGTCCACTGAGCACACGTAGTAACGTGAAATACGATTAGTTTCTCCTACTATATGACAAGAAGTGAGGTACCAGGCAACTTAGCTATCCGTGATGGACTCTCTTGAATGCCATCATTATTTATCTCTGCACGTTTGAGTTGTGCATTTGTAGATGGGCCTGGGAGTTGAGCTAGTAGGGCAATGGCCTAGGTCCAAAGTAGTAGAAGTAGCACAAAAACATTTTTTTAGTGTAGGCTTTTCCCTACTCAAGCCTGCCTGCTAGAATCGCCAGTGCTTGAAAGGAAAAGTGAAGGAAAAACATAGGAATTGGAAAGTTTCCTATGGTACTACTATTCATGCATTTGGTTCAAAGGAATGGAGCAAAGGAAAACTAGGATTCGTTCCTTTAGTGTCTCCTTGAAAGAAAAACTGTAGGAATTTTAATATCCACTTGTCCTCCTTTTAAAATTCCTATTCATGAAGCACAAGACTAAGAGATAGTAGCATAATAGCATTATAACCGTACATTTTCTTGTGGTTTAACTTAATCTCACCATGCTACTTTGCATCATGTGATCTTCCAATTCTTGTGAACCAAACACCCAGATTGGTAGAAATCCCGTGTTTTTAAATTCTCTGTTTTGCACGTGCATTCCTATCCTATTCCTGTGTATTTCCTATCCCTGCATTGTTAGAATCCTCAAATTCAAACAAGCCCTTACACAATTACTTCGGTTACAGATATGTGTCAAAGAAAACCTTGTGTGGTTTGTCCCGCTACTGCTGCACTGTGTTCCACCCCAGCTGCTCCAATGACGGAAGGGTTCACCACAGCAGGGATACGCTCTCCAGACTGTCTTTCGCCACCTCAGATCTTCTTCCTCGCCAGCGGCAACCACGACAACTGCATTACCATCATCAATTGAGCAGATGACCTTGAGGACTACACGGGTCCGCAAGAGAGGTCGCACTCTTTCGTGTCTGCTTACGTTATGCATCGC
Organism: Triticum aestivum; assembly: GCF_018294505.1. Lineage (NCBI taxonomy): Eukaryota > Viridiplantae > Streptophyta > Magnoliopsida > Poales > Poaceae > Triticum > Triticum aestivum. The sequence goes on along the minus strand of NC_057808.1, from coordinate 309,320,785 downwards.
TTAATATGATGACATGCTACTTTATCGTCCTGTTCACCTATTAGACTCCGAGTCAGGTCGAAACTAATGCTGAAACTTGAGTTTTTAAATGGTTGTGGGGTACATATTGGGGCAGCAATCAATACTATATATCTACTATCTGGTTCATCTCGGGTGTCTACTATGAGTTTCATGTTGGGTGAAAACAAACATTAAAGGAGCCATTATCTGTATTTTTATAACTAAAGCTATTATCTGCCTCCTATCATTGGTTTTGGGTCTATCCGCAGTTTGCTACCATCACTCTGGGTTTGTGCATGCACTCCTTACATAATCTCACTATATTTTATTCCTATGCATGTCAGTTATTATACATAATGGAACTGAACATGTAGAGCAAAAGACACGAGCCTTGCATGGCAATAAAATTTCATGCAGATGTTGCTCCATGGTGGGCGCAAAGGCAGCCCCCCTCTACCCATTTCGGATTGTAATCAAGAGGAAGATAACTATTTTGAGGGGGATTCAGAAGAAGAAGACCATTCCTATTTACCCCCTGAGGTCTTTGCTCTAACTTGGCATGCTGATGTTGGTAATATCATGCATATGGTGCCTTGCATTGCTTGCTTTATACATCAAATATGTCATCTGGTTAGTTTAGACATGCTTTGTGTGAATGCCATCTGTTTAGTTTCTTTATCGTATATGTGAATAATGCAATGCCATCTTGTTTAGCCAGGCATCATATATGTGAATTTTGCAATGCCACCCTGGTTAGCCAGTCATCTTATATGTGAATTATATCATGCCATCATTTTTTTATTACGTATTAAATTTGTCAACAATTTTAGCACATTCAATTACTCTTCCTGTGCATCAGCCATTCGACATAGTCATGGAAAAAATCTGGAGTGGAAACAAGGTCTTCAGAGCAGACAATGCTATCTGATGAAGCGCATGTCTTGCTGGTTACGGATAGCTCCTCAGAGGAGGATTCAGAGACAGATGATCAGTCCTATTTCCCCCCGAGGTGCATGCTCTAACTTGGCAGGGTTATGTTGCTCATATCGTGCGTATGGTGTCTTGCATTGCTATGTCATTTGCTTAGTTTAGACATGCTTTGTGTGAATGCCACCTGTTTAGTGTCTAATTACCATATATGTGAATTATGCAATGCCATCTTGTTGCAAGACATTAGATATGTGAATTATGCAATGCTATCTTGTTGCAAGGCATTATATATGAGAATTATGCAATGCCATGTTGTTTAGCCAAGCGTCATATATGTGAATTATATCATGTAGTCCTTTTTTGTATTTCTCATTGCATTTGTTGACAATGTTTGTATATTCAACTGCTCTTCCTGTGCATCAGCCATTTGAATTGGTGATGGGGAAATCTCGAGTAAAAACAAGGTCTTCAGAGCACACAATGCTACCTGCTGAAGCAGATATCTTGCTGGTTACAAATAGCTCCTTAGAGGAGGATTCCGAGGCAGATGACCAGTCCTGTTATCCCCCTGAGGTGTATGCTCAAACTTGGCAGGGTTATATTACTCATATCATGCATATGTTGTATTGCAATGCTTAGTTTTTACATCATATACACAATATTGAATGCCATCTCCTTAGTTGACACATCATATATGTGATTGCCCTCTGCTCACTTGCTTAGTATATAAATCATATATTTGAATTATATCATGCCATGATGTTTACATAGACAGCATGTATCTGAATTATGGCATGCCAACCCATTTTCTAAAGACATAATATAGTTATATCATCTCATCATGTTTACATAGTCATCATATTTTGAATTATGTCATTCTATCCGCGAATAATATCATGCCATCATGTTTCCACCGACGGCATGTTTGTGAATTATGGCATGCCAACCACTTTAATAGACACATCGTATAGTTATATCATGTCATCCTGTTTACATAGTCATCATATTTTGAAGTATGTCATTCTATCATGTTTAGTTAGCCATCATACATGTGAAATTGTGTCATGCTATCCTGTTTAATTAGCCATCATATATGTGAAATTATGTCATGCTATTCTGTTTGGTTAGACAACATAAATGTGAATTATTTCATGCCCTGTTTTCTTCCCTACTATCCATTTCACATGTCTATCTTGCAACGTCTATACATTCAATTACTTTTCTTGTTTATCATCCATTTGAATTGGAGGGGGTGATGGCAGTATCTGTGGGAGTAAAAACACGGTCTTCAAAAAAGATCGTGCTACCTGTCGATGCAGATAGAACCACGATTGTACTTGCCCAAGAACCAGCCCCACCACACATAACCCAGACTCGCCCAGATTGTACCCCTACCCAGTTGGATAGAGAACCAGCTACACCCCTTCTAACCCCAACCCCAGCAAATAGTAACCCAGTTCCAGTTGACACAGCACCATCTCCACCACAAAGCACCCAAACACGAGCAGTTAGTAAGGAAACTGCAGTGCCCAAAGCACGAGGACCACTACTCTGAACCCCAAGTCAACGCTTAAAGCAGAAGAAGAATTGTTCTCAGGTCAGTTTCTGTAGCTATGGTTCATACGCCTTTGCACTTGCATCACTGTATTTACTCATACCAACTAATTTCAAATTTTAAGGATGCAATTGAAACTCCAATGGCGCAATAGGTATGTTTTAAACATGTTTCTTTAACGTGTTTGCTGTTGTAACTTGCTCTATGTTCATTTTAGTTTCAATTGAATAAACAGTTATGTTCTCATGCCATGCACATTACAAGTGTTGTTATTGCTGTGTAGTTTCCCACACTTATATTCTGTCTATGCTGCTTTGTCTTAAATAGATATGATTTGAACTGTCTCTATTTTTATTTGGCAACATAAACTAGAATGATATAGACCATACAGTGACCATACAACATAGATATATGTTTGTTTCATGATGTTATCATGTCCACCTTACTACTGAACTGGTTTACCAAAATGAGTTTCATATACAACATGGTAAACCTGTGATGTGTCTGTTTGTTTCTCTTTTAGAATGCGGATAAAATATTGGAGAAGAGTACCTCGTTATGCAATGGTAAAGGAAGTAATGCAGATAAGGTTCAAGGTAGTGAGACATCCCTGTTGGTCTCCAAGAAAGCTGATAAAAACCATATTGAAGACAATGAGACAACCCCAAGTTCTTGATGTAGTGTTCGAGTTATTGGCTACTACTGCTAGCACCAGCTCTTCAAACTCGCTGCCTGAATCAGTTCATCTTCTTGAGTCTCAACTTCAAGTTGAAAGACATCGATCAGATGTTCTACGACAGGAAGCCAAAGGACTAAGGAAATCCCTGCAGAATTCAGATGCATACTTTCTGGTGCAACAGTAAGCGCTGGAGGATTTAAGCGCCAAACAATAGAAAGTTAATAAGCTTGCTAAGCATCTTGCCAGCATTATGGGTACCCAGGATATTGTTTCTTGAGCTCTTCTGGAGTGGTTTCAATTCTGGACTTGTTTTGCGGTGGCGTTTATTTGCACTGGTTGCCAACTTTGACAACCGGTGTATGTGATATGCTGCTTTGTTCCCTATATTTGCACTGGTGGCGAACTTTGATGCCCAGTGGATGTAATATGATTAATAGTCATGATAGCCTAGCGTAAGTTGCTTGCTTATTTATTTCCTTGTTGTCTTGTTTATTTGTTTGCTTGTAGTCAGTACAGTTCTTTTTCCGCGGTTTGCTAGTGGTCGCAATAACCTATTTTTTTAAACTAGGCCAAAATAACCATGGGCTACATATTTACTGTAGTGACCCTGGGCCTCCTACGGGTCGTAGAAACAATTGGCCTTCTACGGGCCATAGAAACAATGGGCCTTCTATGGGCCGTAGAAACAATGGGCCTTCTACGGGTCGTATCATCAATGGGCCTTCTATGGGCCGTATGATCGATTGGCCAAACATGGGCCAATAACAGAACGCATTATGGGCCATAAACAGGCTAGAGTTGGAATCGTCCGTTCATGGGCCGACCATAACGGGTCGTCGTTAATCGGCCGTATTTGATGACGCTATGAAAACGGCCCAATGGATTAACGGACCACGGGCTGAATTTGGCCCACAAGCAGAAAAGGACAGTAATGGGCCATAAGTAACCGAATGCTAGAAATGAGCCCAAGAATAAATGGGCCCTGAGAAGGTCGAAAGATAACATGGGCTGGAACGGCCCAATGGAATAATGGGCCGTTAATGGGTATAAAGTGATACACTGTTCATTACGGGCCAGTTTCACCACTGGTCGTTAATGGGCCAAGAGTTACAAAGGTCCTCATATGGGCCGAAAGACGTCATGGGCCATAGATGGGCCGGAAGCGGGCTGGAATCATATTGGACGGCCCAGATGATGCTACTGGGCCTAATTCGGATAGGCCGTAGCGTGCCCTGGGTTAGCGGGCTGTAAATAGGCTATATGCGAACAGGCCGTTAACAGGCTTTCCGTGGGCCGGGCCGCTACCTTTTTACCAAGTCAAATGGGCCGGCCTTTTCACGGGAATGGGCCTCTGTTGGGCCGTGCCATGTGTCAATGTATCGTAGGCGCCTTCGGTCCAATGAGTGGATGACATCTGTCCCAACGATGAGCCCACACGTGTTTCCTCCAGCCAATGATGATTTTACACGTGAAAATCCCCATTGGTCCGGGCTGTTAACGGGTTATCGGATCCAAACCGGAACCCGATAGCTTAACGGCGACCCGTTACGGTGGATGCCACGTGTCGCTCACCCTTGACGGAAGCACTTCTATGACGCGTGATTTGTCGTCATGGAAGTGGACACTTCCGTGATCATAATTTTGTTAATGTCATGGAACACTTCTACGACAGCACAGGTATGACTATCTTGATTCCGTCATAAAATCGTCATGGATGTACATGCATGACAGAAAACGTGACCTACTGTGACAAACACGTATAATCACGGAAGTGTTTTTTTGTAGTGATAGAAAAGTATGAGCGGCGGAAAGAGTAAACCATGCAAGTGTAATAATGTAAAGGGATGGGATTGGAGTGTGCAAACGCAACGGAGACGCAGAGAATTCTTAGCGTGGTCCACGAAGAAGCAACCTTGTCTACCCCACCATGGCCATCACCCACGAAGGACTTGCCTCACTCGGGTAGATATTCACGAAGTAGGCGAACTCCTTGCCCTTACAAATTTCTTGGTTCAACTCCACATCTTGTTGGAGGCTCCCAAGCAACAGCTAACCAATCTAGGAGACACCACTCTCCAAAAGATAATAGACAGTGTGTTGATGATGAAATCCTTGCTCTCGTGCTTCAAATGATAGTCTCCCCAACACTCAACTCTCTCTCATAGATTTGACAATGGTGGAAGAAGGATTTGAGTGGAACGTGATGAGGCTTGAAGCTACGTCGGTAAGTCCCCAAAGAGGAAGGGATGATGCAGCATAGCGGCGGTAGGTATTTCCCTCAGATGTGAAACCAAGGTTATCGAACCAGTAGGAGAACCAAGCAACACAACGTAAACAACACCTGCACACAAATAACAACTTCTCACAACCCGACGTGTAAAAGGGGTTGTCAATCCCTTTCGGATAGCGGCGCCCCAAGATGGGCAAACGGACGTGGATAAAATTGTAGTAGATTGATAGATCGAACGCCAAATAAAATAAGTAAGAATAAATTGCAGCAACGTATTTTTGTATTTTTGCTTTAATAGATCTGAAAATAAAAGCAAAGGAAAAGAGATCGCAAAGGCAAATAATATGAGAAAGAGACCCGGGGGTCGTAGGTTTCACTAGTGGCTTCTCTCGAGAAAAATAGCAAATAGTGGGTGAACAAATTACTGTTGGGCAATTGATAGAACTTCAAATAATCATGACGATGTCCAGGCAATGATCATTACATAGGCATCACGTCCAAGATTAGTAGACCGACTCCTGCCTGCATCTACTACTATTACTCCACAAATCTACCGCTATCCAGCATGCATCTAGTGTATTAAGTTCATGGAGAAACGGAGTAATGCAATAAGAACGATGACATGATGCAGACAAGATCTATCTATGTAGAGATAGAGCCCATCGTTTTATCCTTAGTAGCAACTATACATACATGTCGGCTCCCCTTCTGTCACTGGGATCAAGCACCGTAAGATCGAACCCACTACAAAGCACCTCTTCCCATTGCAAGATAAATAGATCAAGTTGGCCAAACAAAACCCAAATATCGAAGAATAAATACGAGGCTATAAGCAATCATGCATAAAAGAGATCAAAGAAACTCAAATACTTTCATGGATATAAAAAGATAGATCTGATCATAAACTCAAAGTTCATCCGATCCCAACAAACACACCGCAAAAAGAGTTACATCATATGGATCTGCAAGAGACCATTGTATTGAGAATTCAGCGAGAGAGAGGAATCCATCTAGCTACTAACTACGGACCCGAAGGTCTACAAAGAACTACTCACGCATCATCGGAGAGGCACCAATGGAGGTGGTGAACCTCATCCGAGATGGTGTCTAGATTGGATCTGGTGGTTCTGGACTCTGCGGCGGCTGGAATTGATTTTCGTTGATGCCCCTAGGGTTTCTGGAATATTGGGGTATTTATAGAGCAAAGAGGCGGTCTGGGGGGCACCCGAGGTGGGCACAACCCACCAGGGCGCGCCTAGGCCTCCTGGCGCGCCCTGGTGGGTTGTGCTCTCCTCGGAGCACCCCCCCCCCCAGGCGCAGCCAGGGCCCATTAGGTGTCTTCTGGTCCATAAAAAATCTCCGTAAAGTTTCGTTGCATTTGGACTCCGTTTGGTATTGATTTCCTGCGATGTAAAAAACATGCAGAAAACAGCAACTGGCACTTGGCACTATGTCAATAGGTTAGTACCAAAAAATGATATAAAATGATTATAAAACATCCAAGATTGATAATATAACAGCATGGAACAATAAAAAATTATAGATACGTTGGAGACGTATCAGAACGCAACTTGGGGAAGGCTAGAAATCAAGGTTCAAATGGTAGTACTGGAATCTCTTGATCTCAACACATAAGTAGGTGGTTCTCTCTCAGAAAATGAATGGTGGAATTATAGGCACGTACTGATGGCTCTCCTCAATGAGGAAGAAGGGGTGGAGGGGTATAGAGAGCCTCCACACAAAATCCAACCGTTACACACTTTTGACCCATCTCGGTGCAACCGGTCTGTGTAAAAATACGACATTAGGAATCTCGGTGGGACCGACGGGAACAACTCGGAGGGGGCCATGTGCAAGGGCTTAGGGCAAACCTTGCCTCGGTGGCACCGATTGCATCATCTCGGTGGGATTGAAGTGAAGGAATAAGGCAACAGAGAGTTGGTCAAGCCATCTTGGTGGGACCGATTGCAATTCTTGGTGGGACCAAAACAATTGCGACTAGCAACAGAGAGCCGGCAAGGCCATCTTGGTGGGACCGAGATCCATATCGGTGGATCTGAATTGTTAGGGTTTTGGCAGTGGCTAAGTCCAGATGAACTCGATGGCCCCTGATAGGAAATATCGATGGGTCGAGAGTTTTGGAGCAATATCACTAAGCACTTGAGCAACCAGGTCATCAAGCAACACATCATCCCCTTTTAATAGTATTGGCTTTCCTATGGACTCAATGTGATCTTGGATCACTTAAACAAAAATGTAGAGTCTTGAGCTTTTGCCAATCCTTGTCCTTAGCATTTTGAGGGGGTTCCACATCCTCTTGTCCTTGCCACGCCACTGTTGAACATATCTGGAATATACTAGATAAAATTATTAGTCCAAAAAAAGATATGTTGACATTAATTACCGAAACCACCAAGGGAGCACTTGTGCTTCCAGTGATCCAAGATCATATTGAGTCCATAGGAAAGCCAATACTATTAAAAGGGGGTGAGGTTTTAATCATGACTCAATTGCTCAAGTTCTTAGCGCTATTGCTCCAAAAATCTGTTGGAAATATGCCCTAGAGGCAATAATAAATGGTTATTATTATATTTCTTTGTTCATGATAATCGTCTATTGTTCATGCTATAATTGTATTGTCCGGAAATCGTAATACATGTGTGAATACATAGACCACAACGTGTCCCTAGTAAGCCTCTAGTTGACTAGCTCGTTGATCAACTGATAGTCATGGTTTCCTGGCTATGGACATTGGATGTCATTGATAACGGGATCACATCATTAGGAGAATGATGTGATGGACAAGACCCAATCCTAAGCATAGCATAAAAGATCGTGTAGTTTTGTTTGCTAGAACTTTTCCAATGTCAAGTATCTTTTCCTTAGACCATGAGATCATGCAACTCCCGGATACCGTAGGAGTGCTTTGGGTGTGCCAAACGTCACAACGTAACTGGGTGACTATAAAGGTGCACTACGGGTATCTCCGAAAGTGTCTGTTGGGTTGGCACGGATCGAGACTGGGATTTGTCACTCCGTGTGACGGAGAGGTATCTCTGGGCCCACTCGGTAATGCATCATCATAATGAGCTCAATGTGACTAAGGCGTTAGTCACGGGATCATGCATTGCGGTACGAGTAAAGAGACTTGCCGGTAACGAGATTGAACAAGGTATTGGGATACCGACGATCGAATCTCGGGCAAGTAACATACCGATTGACAAAGGGAATTGCATACGGGATTGATTGAATCCTCGACACCGTGGTTCATCCGATGAGATCATCGTGGAACATGTGGGAGCCAACATGGGTATCCAGATCCCGCTGTTGGTTATTGACCGGAGAGGCGTCTCGGTCATGTCTGCATGTCTCCCGAACCCGTAGGGTCTACACACTTAAGGTTCGGTGACGCTAGGGTTGTAGAGATATATGTATGCGGAAACCCGAAAGTTGTTCGGAGTCCCGGATGAGATCCCGGACGTCACGAGAGGTTCCGGAATGGTCCGGAGGTGAAGAATTATATATAGGAAGTCAAGTTTCGGCCACCGGGAAAGTTTCGGGGGTTACCTGTATTGTACCGGGACCACCGGAAGGGTCCCGGGGGTCCACCGGGTGGGGCCACCTATCCCGGAGGGCCCCATGGGCTGAAGTGGGAAGGGAACCAGCCCCTAGTGGGCTGGGCGCCCCCGCATGGGCCTCCCCCCATGCGCCTAGGGTTGGGAACCCTAGGGGGAGCTTCCCACTTGCCTTGGGGGGCAAGGCACCCCCTTCCCCCCTTTGGCCGCCGCCCCCCCCCCCCCCTTGAGATCCCATCTCTAGGGCCGGCGCCCCCCAGGGGGCCTATATAAAGGGGGGAGGGAGGGCAGCAACCTACAGCCTTGGGCGCCTCCCTCTCCCCCTGTTACACCTCTCCGTCTCGCAGAAGCTCGGCGAAGCCCTGCCGAGACCCGCTACATCCACCACCACGCCGTCGTGCTGCTGGATCTCCATCAACCTCTCCTTCCCCCTTGCTGGATCAAGAAGGAGGAGCCGTTGCTGCACCGTACGTGTGTTGAACGCGGAGGTGCCGTCCGTTCGGCACTCGGTCATCGGTGATTTGGATCACGGCGAGTACGACTCCGTCATCCACGTTCATTGGAACGCTTCCGCTCGCGATCTACAAGGGTATGTAGATGCACTCCTTTCCCCTCGTTGCTAGTAGACTCCATAGATGCATCTTGGTGAGCGTAGGAAAATTTTAAATTATGCTACGATTCCCAACAGTGGCATCATGAGCCAGGCCTATGCGTAGTTACTATGCACGAGTAGAACACAAAGCAGTTGTGGGCGTTGAGTTTGCCAATTCTTCTTGCCGCTACTAGTCTTTTCTTGTTTCGGCGGCATTGTAGGATGAAGCGGCCCGGACCGACCTTACACGTACGCTTACGTGAGACAGGTTCCACCGATTGACATGCACTAGTTGCATAAGGTGGCTAGCGGGTGTCTGTCTCTCCTACTTTAGTCGGAACGGATTCGATGAAAAGGGTCCTTATGAAGGGTAAATAGAAATTGGCAAATCACGTTGTGGTCATACGTAGGTAAGAAACGTTCTTGCTAGAAACCTACAAACCACGTAAAAACTTGCAACAACAATTAGAGGACGTCTAACTTGTTTTTGCAGCAAGTGCTATGTGATGTGATATGGCCAGAAGATGTGATGAATGATATATGTGATGTATGAGATTGATCATATTCTTGTAATAGGAATCACGACTTGCATGTCGATGAGTATGACAACCGGCAGGAGCCTTAGGAGTTGTCTTTATTATTTTGTATGACCTGCGTGTCATTGAATAACGCCATGTAAATTACTTTACTTTGTTGCTAAACGCGTTAGCCATAGAAGTAGAAGTAATCGTTGGCGTGACGACTTCATGAAGACACAATGATGGAGATCATGATGATGGAGATCATGGTGTCATGCCGGTGACGAAGATGATCATGGTGCCCCGAAGATGGAGATCAAAGGAGCATAATGATATTGGCCATATCATGTCACTATTTGATTGCATGTGATGTTTATCATGTTTTTGCATCTTATTTGCTTAGAACGACGGTAGTAAGTAAGATGATCCCTCTTATAATAATTTCAAGAAAGTGTTCACCCTAAGTGTGCACCGTTGCGAAGGTTCGTTGTTTCGAAGCACCACGTGATGATCGGGTGTGATAGATTCTAACGTTCGAATACAACGGGTGTTGACGAGCCTAGCATGTACAGACATGGCCTCGGAACACACGCAATACACTTAGGTTGACTTGACGAGCCTAGCATGTACAGACATGGCCTCGGAACACGGAGGACCGAAAGGTCGAGCATGAGTCATATAGAAGATACGATCAACATGGAGATGTTCACCGATCTTGACTAGTCCGTCTCACGTGATGATCGGACACAGCCTAGTTAAACTCGGATCATGTTTCACTTAGATGACTAGAGGGATGTCTATCTGAGTGGGAGTTCATTAAATAATTCGATTATATGAACTCAATTATCATGAACTTAGTCTAAAATCTTTACACTATGTCTTGTAGATCAAATGGGCTCAATTTCAACGCGTTCCTAGAGAAAACCAAGCTGAAAGATGATGGCAGCAACTATACGGACTGGGTTCGGAACCTGAGGCTCATCCTCATAGTAGCCAAGAAAGATTATGTCTTAGAAGCACCGCTAGGTGATGCACCAATCCCACAGAACCAAGACGTTATGAACGCTTGGCAATCACATGCTGATGATTACTCCCTCGTTCAGTGCGGCATGCTTTACAGCCTAGAACCGGGTCTCCAAAAGCGTTTTGAGAAACATGGAGCATATGAGATGTTCGAGGAGCTGAAATTAGTTTTTCAAGCTCATGCCCGGGTCGAGAGATATGATGACTCCGACAAGTTCTTCAGCTGTAAAATGGAGGAGAACAGTTCTGTTAGTGAGCACATACTCAGAATGTCTGGGTTGCACAACCGCTTGTCTCAGCTGGGAGTTAATCTCCCGGATGACGCGGTCATTGACAGAATCCTCCAGTCGCTTCCACCAAGCTACAAGAGCTTTGTGATGAACTTCAATATGCAGGGGATGGAAAAGACCATTCCTGAGGTATATTCAATGCTGAAATCAGCTGAGGTAGAGATCAGAAAAGAACATCAAGTGTTGATGGTGAATAAAACCACTAAGTTCAAGAAAGGCAAGGGTAAGAAGAACTTCAAGAAGGACGGCAAGGGAGTTGCCGCGCCCGGTAAACCAGTTACTGGGAAGAAGTCAAAGTATGGACCCAAGCCTGAGACTGAGTGCTTTTATTGCAAGGGAAGTGGTCACTGGAAGCGGAACTGCCCCAAGTACTTAGCGGACAAGAAGAAGGCCAGCAACACCAAAGGTATATGTGATATACATGTAATTGATGTGTACCTTACCAGTACTCGTAGTAGCTCCTGGGTATTTGATACCGGTGTGGTTGCTCATATTTGTAACTCAAAACAGGAACTACGGAATAAACGGAGACTGGCGAAGGACGAGGTGACGATGCGCGTCGGGAATGGTTCCAAGGTCGATGTGATCGCCGTCGGCACGCTACCTCTGCATCTACCCACGGGATTATTTTTAAACCTCAATAATTGTTATTTAGTGCCAGCTTTGAGCATGAACATTGTATCTGGATCTCGTTTAATTCGAGATGGCTACTCATTTAAATCCGAGAATAATGGTTGTTCTATTTATTTGAGAGATATGTTTTATGGTCATGCCCCGCCGGTCAATGGTTTATTTTTGATGAATCTCGAACGTGATGTTACACATGTTCATAGTGTGAATACCAAAAGATGTAGAGTTGATAACGATAGTCCCACATACTTGTGGCACTGCCGCCTTGGTCACATTGGTGTCAAGCGCATGAAGAAGCTCCATGCAGATGGACTTTTGGAGTCTCTTGATTACGAATCATTTGACACGTGCGAACCATGCCTCATGGGTAAGATGACCAAGACTCCGTTCTCCGGAACAATGGAGCGAGCAACCAACTTATTGGAAATCATACATACCGATGTGTGCGGTCCAATGAGTGTTGAGGCTCGCGGAGGATATCGTTATGTTCTCACTCTCACTGATGACTTAAGTAGATATGGGTATGTCTACCTAATGAAACACAAGTCTGAAACCTTTGAAAAGTTCAAGGAATTTCAGAGTGAGGTTGAGAATCAACGTGACAGGAGAATAAAATTCTTACGATCAGATCGTGGTGGAGAATATTTAAGTCACGAGTTTGGTGCACACTTAAGGAAATGTGGAATAGTTTCACAACTCACGCCGCCTGGAACACCTCAGAGAAATGGTGTGTCCGAACGTCGTAATCGCACTCTATTGGATATGGTGCGATCTATGATGTCTCTTACCGATTTACCGCTCTCATTTTGGGGCTATGCTTTAGAGACTGCCGCATTCACTTTAAATAGGGCTCCGTCGAAATCCGTTGAGACGACACCGTATGAATTATGGTTTGGGAAGAAACCTAAGCTGTCGTTTCTAAAAGTTTGGGGATGCGATGCTTATGTCAAGAAACTTCAACCTGAAAAGCTCGAACCCAAGTCGGAAAAATGCGTCTTCATAGGATACCCTAAGGAAACTATTGGGTATACCTTCTACCTCAGATCCGAAGGCAAGATCTTCGTTGCCAAGAACGGGTCCTTTCTGGAGAAGGAGTTTCTCTCGAAAGAATTGAGTGGGAGGAAAGTGGAACTTGATGAGGTGATAGTCACCCCTTCCGAACCGGAAAGTAGCGCAGCGCGGGAAAATGTTCCTGTGGTGCCTACACCGACTGGGGAGGAAGTTAATGATGATGATCATGAAGCTTCGGATCAAGTTACTGAAATTTGTAGGTCCACAAGGACACGTTCCGCACCAGAGTGGTACGGCAACCCTGTCCTGGAAATCATGTTGTTAGACAACGGTGAACCTTCGAACTATGAAGAAGCGATGGCGGGCCCGGATTCCGACAAATGGCTAGAAGCCATGAAATCCGAGATAGAATCCATGTATGAAAACAAAGTATGGACTTTGACTGACTTGCCCGATGAGCGGCGAGCCATAGAAAACAAATGGATCTTTAAGAAGAAGACGGACGCAGATGGTAATGTGACCATCTACAAAGCTCGACTTGTTGCTAAGGGTTATCGACAAGTTCAAGGGGTTGACTACGATGAGACTTTCTCACCCGTAGCGAAGCTGAAGTCCGTCCGAATCATGTTAGCAATTGCCGCATACTATGATTATGAGATATGGCAGATGGACGTCAAAACGGCATTCCTTAACGGCTTCCTTAAGGAAGAGTTGTATATGATGCAGCCAGAAGGTTTTGTCGATCCTAAGAATGCTAACAAAGTATGCAAGCTCCAGCGCTCAATCTATGGGCTGGTGCAAGCATCTCGGAGTTGGAACATTCGCTTTGATGAGATGATCAAAGCGTTTGGGTTTACACAGACTTATGGAGAAGCCTGTGTTTACAAGAAATTGAGTGGGAGCTCTGTAGCATTTCTCATATTATATGTGGATGACATACTATTGATGGGAAATGATATAGAATTCTTGGAAAATATAAAGGCCTATTTGAATAAGTGTTTTTCAATGAAGGACCTTGGAGAAGCTGCTTATATATTAGGCATCAAGATCTATAGAGATAGATCAAGACGCCTCATTGGTCTTTCACAGAGTACATGCCTTGACAAGATATTGAAGAAGTTCAATATGGATCAGTCCAAGAAGGGGTTCTTGCCTATATTGCAAGGTGTGCAATTGAGCAAGGCTTAATGCCCGACCACGGCAGAAGATATAGAAAAGATGAGTGTCATCCCCTATGCCTCGGCCATAGGGTCTATTATGTATGCCATGCTGTGTACCAGACCTGATGTAAACCTTGCCGTAAGTTTGGTAGGAAGGTACCAAAGTAATCCCGGCATGGAACACTGGACAGCGGTCAAGAATATCCTGAAGTACCTGAAGAGGACTAAGGATATGTTTCTCGTTTATGGAGGTGACGAAGAGCTCGTCGTAAAGGGTTACGTCGACGCTAGCTTCGACACAGATCTGGATGACTCGAAGTCACAAACCGGATACGTGTATATTTTGAATGGAGGAGCAGTAAGCTGGTGCAGTTGCAAGCAAAGCGTCGTGGCGGGATCTACATGTGAAGCGGAGTACATGGCAGCCTCGGAGGCAGCACAGGAAGCAGTCTGGATGAAGGAGTTCATTACCGACCTAGGGGTGATTCCCAATGCGTCGGGCCCGATGACTCTCTTCTGTGACAACACTGGAGCCATTGCCCTTGCGAAGGAGCCCAGGTTTCACAAGGAAGACCAGGCATATCAAGCGTCGCTTCAACTCCATTCGTGAAAGTGTTCAAAATGGAGACATAGATATTTGTAAAGTACATACGGACCTGAATGTAGCAGATCCGTTGACTAAACCTCTCCCTAGGGCAAAACATGATCAACACCAGGACGCAATGGGTGTTCGATTCATCACAATGTAACTAGATTATTGACTCTAGTGCAAGTGGGAGACTGTTGGAAATATGCCCTAGAGGCAATAATAAATGGTTATTATTATATTTCTTTGTTCATGATAATCGTCTATTGTTCATGCTATAATTGTATTGTCCGGAAATCGTAATACATGTGTGAATACATAGACCACAACGTGTCCCTAGTAAGCCTCTAGTTGACTAGCTCGTTGATCAACTGATAGTCATGGTTTCCTGGCTATGGACATTGGATGTCATTGATAACGGGATCACATCATTAGGAGAATGATGTGATGGACAAGACCCAATCCTAAGCATAGCATAAAAGATCGTGTAGTTTCGTTTGCTAGAGCTTTTCCAATGTCAAGTATCTCTTCCTTAGACCATGAGATCGTGCAACTCCCGGATACCGTAGGAGTGCTTTGGGTGTGCCAAACGTCACAACGTAACTGGGTGACTATAAAGGTGCACTACGGGTATCTCCGAAAGTGTCTGTTGGGTTGGCACGGATCAAGACTGGGATTTGTCACTCCGTGTGACGGAGAGGTATCTCTGGGCCCACTCGGTAATGCATCATCATAATGAGCTCAATGTGACTAAGGCGTTAGTCACGGGATCATGCATTGCGGTATGAGTAAAGAGACTTGCCGGTAACGAGATTGAACAAGGTATTGGGATACCGACGATCGAATCTCGGGCAAGTAACATACCGATTGACAAAGGGAATTGCATACGGGATTGATTGAATCCTCGACACCGTGGTTCATCTGATGAGATCATCGTGGAACATGTGGGAGCCAACATGGGTATCCAGATCCCGCTGTTGGTTATTGACCGGAGAGGCGTCTCGGTCATGTCTGCATGTCTCCCGAACCCGTAGGGTCTACACACTTAAGGTTCGGTGACGCTAGGGTTGTAGAGATATATGTATGCGGAAACCCGAAAGTTGTTCGGAGTCCCGGATGAGATCCCGGACGTCACGAGAGGTTCCGGAATGGTCCGGAGGTGAAGAATTATATATAGGAAGTCAAGTTTCGGCCACCGGGAAAGTTTCGGGGGTTACCGGTATTGTACCGGGACCACCGGAAGGGTCCCGGGGGTCCATCGGGTGGGGCCACCTATCCCGGAGGGCCCCATGAGCTGAAGTGGGAAGGGAACCAGCCCCTAGTGGGCTGGGCGCCCCCTCATGGGCCTCCCCCCATGCGCCTAGGGTTGGGAACCCTAGGGGGAGCTTCCCACTTGCCTTGGGGGGCAAGGCACCCCCTTCCCCCCTTTGGCCGCCGCCCCCCCTTGAGATCCCATCTCTAGGGCCGGCGCCCCCCTAGGGGGCCTATATAAAGGGGGGGAGGGAGGGCAGCAACCTACAGCCTTGGGCGCCTCCCTCTCCCCCTGTTACACCTCTCCGTCTCGCAGAAACTCGGCGAAGCCCTGCCGAGACCCGCTACATCCACCACCACGCCGTCGTGCTGCTGGATCTCCATCAACCTCTCCTTCCCCCTTGCTGGATCAAGAAGGAGGAGACGTCGCTGCACCGTACGTGTGTTGAACGCAGAGGTGCCGTCCGTTCGGCACTCGGTCATCGGTGATTTGGATCACGGCGAGTACGACTCCGTCATCCACGTTCATTGGAACGCTTCCGCTCGCGATCTACAAGGGTATGTAGATGCACTCCTTTCCCCTCGTTGCTAGTAGACTCCATAGATGCATCTTGGTGAGCGTAGGAAAATTTTAAATTATGCTACGATTCCCAACAAAATCCCCAAACACCTTCTCCAAATCACATATGTCCAAACCCTAAAGTTTCATCTCGGTCCCACCGAAATCCTCTATCCCAAACTCACCGAGTTGATCCTATACACTACCAGAGCCAAACCCTAGAATTTGGTCTCACCGAGATTGCAGTCGATTTCACCAACTTGTAGTGACCAAGTTTCTGTAAGCCAATTTGTTCATTTCAGAATTACCGAGTTGAACTAATCAAAACTACTGAAATGAAGTTCTACCTAGGTTATCGCATATCTGTCTGTTCGAGATTTCCACTTCAGTCCCACCGAAAAGCCCAACGTTCATATCTTTTACACAGGTCGGTCTCACCGAGATTTTGTTCCGGTGTCACCGAGTTGAGCCAAAAGTGTGTAACGGTTGGATTTTGGGTGAAGGCTATAAATACCCTCCACCCCCACCTACACTCTAAGAGAGCCATTAGAACGAATCTACACTTCCACCATTCATTTTCTAAGATAGAACCAGCTACTCATGTGTTGAGATCAAGAGATTTCAATCCAACCATTTGAACTATGATTTCTAGCCTTCCCAAGTTTCTTTCCACTTCAATCCCTCTCTTACCCAAGCAAAATATGTAAGTGGGTGATTGTGTGTTGAGGAGACTATCATTTGAAGCACAAGAGCAAGGAGTTCATCATCAA
The DNA here is from genome assembly GCF_018294505.1 of Triticum aestivum. Classification (NCBI taxonomy): domain Eukaryota; kingdom Viridiplantae; phylum Streptophyta; class Magnoliopsida; order Poales; family Poaceae; genus Triticum; species Triticum aestivum. The sequence goes on along the minus strand of NC_057808.1, from coordinate 309,303,426 downwards.
CTACACATCTATTGCCTTCTGAAGAGTGGTGTCTCCTAGATTGGTTAGATGTCACTTGGGAGCCTTCAAGATCTTGTGGAGTTGAACCAAGGAGTTTGTAAGGGCAGGAGATTGCGTTTGATTTCTCCAATCCCTCCTTTATGTTCATATGCAAAGTCTTTACTTTCCGTTGCTCAACTCTTATACTTGCATGTGTAAGGTGTTGCTTGACTTGATATAATTGCTAAAATTTGCCTACAACTAGAATTGGGAAAATTATAAGTTTTTATTTGGTCAAGTAGGCTAATCACCTCCCCCCCCCTAGACATACTTTTGATCCTACAGTACTGCCTTCATTCGGTGGAATTAGAAGCCACCTTCAAGGAGATTGATGAGGCGCGGGAGGTAGTGTACAACAAGAGTGAGAATGAGGACGAGGTGGCCAGCTCCGCCACGGCCACACCCCGCCGCCACAACCACGAAGTAGGATGTCCGCGGGCGCCAACGGCGGCGAGGAAAAGTAGAGCATCGGAGGTCGCCGGTGCTCAGGTCCCAGGAAGGTCACCACTCCTTCCCTCCCATTGAAGCCAAGCTTGGTGGGCTCATCACTGTCGGCCGATTAGCCGCTTGCAAATTGTGTAGGCAGAGCTTCAGTTCCCAGGGCTCATGCCCTGACAGACATGGGGAACGGGCGCCGGAGGTCATTACGCTAGGTTTAGAGTCCGGTATATGTTAAATATGTCCAAATGTAATGAATTTGTTGTGGTTTAGATGAAAACCATCCGGTTTTACATAAAAAAAATATCCAAGTATGAATGAATATTGTCATGTTTGTTTAAATATGTATCAAATTTGTTCGATTTCATTAAATTTCGACCGAAATGCAATTAAACATATGTGACTATCTTTGAATGGTCGGCTCCCGTATCCACGGCCGTGGACGAATGAGGTGTCCAGTTTAGAGGTCGGCGTTCGAAATGCCCTTAAGAACGCAGCTGCAAGGGTGGACAAATGGGGATCCCCTACTGCCAATAGACGCGTCCCGCCGATACAAGGGGGGTGAAATTAGGCAAGTCGAACTAGGATGTTCTTTTTTGAGGTATGGAAGATGATCCAGCAAGCAAGGTAAAATGTACGGAGGCTCGACAAGAATTAATCTCGTGTGTTCCTAGCACATTCTTGACTGCTTTTCATCACTCTGACGCTACAGGAGAATACGAAGACTTTCTCGCACTCTCTGACAATACAGTGTACAGGCCTAGTCTGCATGCTTAGCTACTCTACGCGGCGGCCAGCCCCAAGAGGCCAAGACTCTCCAAGACTTGGCAGCGAAGCCAACGACGTCCCATGGTTTCGTATACCGAAAGTTTCACCGTGGTTGGAACGCTGCCAACCTATTTACACGAAGTTGAAAAATCTGAAATTGCTTTTGGAGGCCGAGCTCCATGAAGGGCTCCAAATGCAAAATTCAAAATTCATAAAAAAAATCATATTTTTACATTTCAAAAAATTCTAAAAAAATACAGAGATAGATGAAAGCATGGTTTATAAGTGTGTAAATTTTCAGGACGAAATAAGTTGAAATGAGGTATGTGCAAAAAAGACAAATTTAGGACTTTTTAACCCTGATACTATTCATCCTCACGTACCATAAATTTTTCTTTTTTTGTATTGATCGCATTTTAATGTATTTCATCCTAAAATTTTACACACATACGTCTCACATCCTTGTTTACTTGTATAAAAAAATTAGATTTTCTTGAAACCGAAATTTTTGAATTTTGAGTTTTCCGAAAAAACGGCCTCCAGCCGAAACGCCATTCTCGTGAAAAATTCTCTTTAGATGACTACTGTACTTCTCAGCTGCACCAGCTCTAAACGAGCAAGGTGCTCGACGTTTGCAATTGGGAAACACTAAACACAAGCCGGGATTAATACCCCGTTAAGCGTAACCGCTACGTAACCGTTCATTATGGGGAGCCTTCATTATGCGGTCTTAATCGCCGGAATCATTTCCTTTTTCACTACTTGAAATACGGCGATAATACCATGCGGAGACGCAAGACTCGTTGGCGACACCCATCGTTGACGACGAGGCCACCGTCGCAGCTGCAATGGACGAGGGCGTGGTGGAGATTCTGCTGCGACTCCCACCGAGCGCCCGGCGACGGTTCCGCGTACCACCCGGTGACCGGCAAGTACGCCGTCGTCCATGTCCCGTGCAGCTTCGACCGGCTCTGGGAGTACGACGAGGTGCAGACGTTCACGCTGGGGGAGAAGTCGTGGCGCGATGTGGCGGTGGCCGTGCTTAGGAGCACGAGATGCAGCCTCGCCGTCGGCCTCATGAGCGTCGACGGCTCGACGTATTGGGTCACGGAGGGCACCAAGGTCATGTCGTTCAACCATTAGGACGACTCTGTCATGTTCATCAAGCCACTCCCCAAGCCGGCCAAGCTGGTCGACCTCCGCCTGACGGAGGTGCGCGGGAGGCTGGGCATTGCCGTCACCCACGACACATGGACATTGAAGAACATCGAGGTAGACCCAGCATTATCATCAAGACGAGACACCACCATATGCATCATCTTCAAAAAGCTTACCCTTAATTTGTGGTGCTCGTTTGATCCATGTGTAGGTGTTTGGTTCTAGAGTTTGCAATGTGGGGACACAGGTGGAGCCAATGGTACAACGTGCGGACGAAGATCCCAAGGCCTCGGTGGAACTGGTGGCAGCAAATCGCGCTGCCGCATTTTGTTCATGGTGATTACGTCCTAACGTGTGGTCGGAACCATGATACGAATTCCGAATTTAGTTATGTGTTGTGCAAGCACAGGCCGAGCGATTCGAGGAGGTATCGAGCGGGTGTAGTTCTGATCAGCGAGAGGAACCCAGGGGCGGTAGTCGCCGATGCCAGCTGGGACCGCTCCGATAGGACATTCACCTACCTTGAGACCACGGAGCCACGATAGGCACCTTGTTTATGACGTTATTACGTGGTAAATACCGGGTTCCGCGGAAGGGAGGTGACATGTTCATTTCATTATCCATCATCTTCAACTAAAGTTTTGTGTGATTATATTCTACTAGCACAAATGCCCGTGAGTTGCAACGGCACAGATAATTGTCATGTGCACCAAAATATCCATTGATATGACGGGACAACATCCAAACGGTGCCACCCAACGGTAGCAGGTAGGTGTCCATTAAAATGGCATCACGACACGACAACATCCATCGGTGCAGCAAGGAGGTGCACACGGAGGTCTTGGTGAAATGTATATCGGCGACTCATTAAGTCCCATGCTATACATAAAATACTTTTAGTATGATTTTTACACGATTCACACCAGACAATATAATTTACTCCGTGTTCATACGTCGTAGTACACAAACAAACACCAAATCCAATTTCAGTTAAAACGAACCGAATTTATGGTCTGGTGTCTTCCTAGCACATTGCTATTTGTCTTTTACACTCTGAAACCACAAAGACTTTCTCAACCCTGTCTACAAGGTAGTACAAGCCTAGTGTCCAGGCTAGCTAACACCCTACGAGCCTTCCGAAGACTTCGAAGCTAACCTACGTCCCCTGGCTTCTGTATGTACCAAATGGGGTAAAGTTTGTTTTAAACCCTGAACTCGTACGCGTCGTCGTTTTTAAACCCCAACCTCCAAATCCCGGAAATCGGCACCCTCAACTCTCCAATCCCGGTCAGTTTCGTCCTTGCAGGCGTATCCAAACGGAGGAAGGCTGGGATCGCTGAGTCAGCTATCGTTGTGGGTCCCGCTCGGTCGCTAGAAACGCTAAATGGTCGAGCCAGACCCGCTCGCACCGCTCCTCGCTCACTTCGCCCCCTCGCCCCTTCCCCTTCTCTCCTCCGACGCACCAGCTTCCTCTCCGCGGCGGCAATGGCGACGGCACGCGGATGATCGCAGCGAGCTCCGATGTCCACGCCGGCGGCAAAGGAACAGGTGAGTCATCCTCATCATCTGTGATTGATCGGCCGTCTTCGTTTCCTCTTGCGTGTAGTTAGGTTTAGGGTTCTACAGTGGCGGAAGGTGTGGTTTTTTGGTGATTTTGTGGCTTGTTGAATGAAAGGATTTGGGGCCAAATACATATTAATGGACCAATGCCTTAGATGGATTGTAGGTTTAATCGTTTTTTGTAGTATTTTAGTCAGTTTTGTAACTATGATTACTGAAGGTGTCGAATATTGTCTGAAATTAAATGTTGCACTGTAGATTACTAAATGTAGGTGAACCTGATTGCATATATGTGTTTCTGTAGGTTTTTTTAGTCAGTTCATGGATCCAGCAGAGGTTCTCAATGTCAGGTTTCACTATGGAGGGGAGTTCATTCGTATTGGGCCATCTCTTGATTATGTTGGGGGAGATACTGCATTGTCAGAGATACAGAGGGATAAGTTGTCACTGCCAAAGCTTAGAGGATTTTTAGGAGACCATTTGACAGTTAAAGAGAGCATGAAGCTGTATTTTCTTATGCCAGGGAGAGAGATGGTTAATGGACTAGTGTTTCTATACACTGATGAAGGTTGCCTGCAGATGTCAGAGTACATAACAGATGGAGGGGTTGCTGATGTTTTTGTGGAGTATAATGGTGAGCAAGATGAACCAGAGGGAGAAGATAGTGGCTATGATTTTGAAGAAGATGAGCTGAATGACATGGTAAACAATGCTAGTGAGGAAGAACCAGATGCAGTTATCACTGCAGAAGAAGAAGATCATGTTCAGACAATTGTTCAGCAAGTTAATGCAGTAGCAGGGGCAGACATATTGGAACATATCTTAGTTCCTAATGAGGGTGGTGTTGTTACTGAAGTGATACAGAGCCCTGTGAAGAACAATTTCAGAGTTGATGATCTGTCCCAAGTTTCTCAAATAATCAATCCCTCTCAGCCAGTTGTTGCTAGCCAAACTGTAGCTCCAATTGCAGAAGCTGCAAAGCATGGTTCAGATTCTGAAGATTCAGATGATCCTGATTATGTGGCACATACTGATGACAGTGGAGAGGAATCTGAGGTAGTAGAGCTGAGAAAACATGCAAGGAAATTCAAGAAGAAGATGAAAGCTTCAGAAATTTGGTTCTCCAAGGAGTCAACAGGTCCAGTTCCCATAGAGCTAGTTGCTAATGTGGAAGAAGCTGTACAGGAGATAGAGTTTGAGTCCTTTGATGAGGATTACAATTATGATGAAGATGAAGATGGTCAGATGGTTAGGAGGAAGAGCCAGTATGTTAGGTTCAATCCAGAGACAGAAATTCCACATTTTAGTTTGCGAATGGTGTTTAGAAGCAAGAACCAATTAGTTAAAGCACTCAAGAGGTATGGGCTAGCTACTAAGAGGAGCATTTCATTTGTAAAATCTGAGGAGCAGAGGGTGAGAGCAAAATGTGACTGGCCTGGTTGCCCCTGGATGTTGTATGGTGCCAAGACAAGTAGATGTTCTAGGTTTCAGGTAATTACCTATGAAGATGAGCACCAGTGTGCACAGAACAAGGAGAACAAGCTTGTTAGTGCTAAGGTGATTGCAAATAGATATGAACACATTATCCTAGCAAATCCAATGTGGAAAATTGACAGCATTAAAGCCACTGTGCTCAAAGATATGTTTGCTGATGTGTCAGTTTCCAAATGCAAGGCAGCAAAGAAAATAGTACTTGACAAACTCATGTGTGGCATGAAAAGTGAGTACACAAAAGTGTTTGACTACCAACTAGAACTGCTAAGGAGCAACCCTGGCAGTACTGTGGCCATTACATTAGATCCCACAGAGCTGTAGAAGAACATTTTTCAACAGTTTTATGTTTGTTTTGATGCTATGAAGAAAGGTTTTAAAGCAGGGTGTAGGAAAGTCATAGGACTGGATGGCTGCTTTTTCAAAGGAGCTTGTCAAGGTGAATTGTTGGCTGCAATTGCAAGGGATGCAAATAATTAGATGTGCCCAATGGCTTGGGCTGTGGTGGAGAAAGAAACCAATGATACCTGGAAGTGGTTTATTGCTCTGTTAATCAAAGACTTGGATATTAATGACCAAGGAGCAGGTTGGGTTTTCATTTCTGATCAGCAGAAGGTAATTCTTTACTTACTTGCTTTGCTTGCTTTACATGCTTTACTTGCTTTACTGAAATGGATATCTTATTTAGCAAATATGTAGTTCCTATTTGAAATCATACTTGCTTTACTTTAATGGAAATCTTACTTGCTTTACTTTAAACTAAATCTTACTTGCTTTACTTACTCAAGTAATTAAATATGTAGTGTCTAGCAAACTAAATAAGTCATGTATCACTTTAACAGGGCTAGATTAACAGCATGAGTGACTATTTGCCCAAGGCAGAGCACAGAATGTGTGCCAGGCATATCTATGCCAACTGGAGGAAGAAATACAAGGACCATGAGTACCAAAAGAGATTTTGGGCAATTGCTAAAGCTGCAAACAAAGAAGATTTTAACTACAACAAGGCAAGGCTAGCTTAGCTAACTCCTGATGGTGCAAAGGATATCATGAGGACAGAACCAGTTCATTGGGCTAGGGAATTTTTTCCTACAGGAGCTAACTGTGAATCTGTGGACAATAATCTTTGTGAGTCATTTGACAATGCCATCATAGAATCAAGGTTCTACCCAATTATTTCACAGCAAGAAATGATAAGAAAGAAGATGCTTGTTAGGGTGCAAGAGCAGAGAGCCAAATCAGCAACATGGAAGGGCAAAATTTGCCCAAATGTTTTCAAGAAGCTAAAGGTGAGTATTAGATTGACACAATACATTGAGGTACTCTGGAATGGCAAGGAGGGATTTGATGTGCAGCACATGAAGCGGAGAAATAAGAAGTACACAGTAAATCTTGAAAAGAGGGTATGCACTTGTGGATACTTTCAGCTGGCAGGCCACCCTTGCTGTCATGCTATTGCAACTATTTACAAGAGTGGTAGAAAGGTAGATGACTACATAGACAAGTGCTACTGGATTGAGACATTCAATAAGATTTATGAGCATTGTCTCCAGCCTGTTCTAGGAGAAGAAAACTGGCCTATGTCTCAAAACCCTAGGCCAGTTGCACCTGGATACATTGCCATGCCAGGAGCAAGGAAGAAGAACAATGACAGAAGAAGGGAATAGGGTGAAGCTCCAAAGGGAAAGAAAATGAGCAAGCATGGCATACAAATCACTTGTGGATCTTGTGGGCTTAAGGGACACAATAAAAGTGGTTGTAAGAAGAATGTAGATAGAACCCAGAAAACTAAATCATTTGTTGGGAAAAGAGGGAGAAAGCAAAGGGAAACAGAGGTACTAACCTGATCATTGCTATGTTTTTCTTACTTTTGAACTATGCAAATACATAATTAGTTAGCTCTGATCATTCATCTCCTTTGTTTGCAGCAAGCTTAGACTGATGGATCAAAATCATCAGCTCCAACTAGGTCTAAAGCTCCAAGAACTAGAGCTCCATCAACAAGCTTTCAACCTCCTAGAACTATAGCACCAAGCTCTCAACCTAGCACATCAGCATCTCAAGCTCCAAGAACTACAGTGCCTACTAGCTCTAATCATGGTGGAAGCACTACTGCTGGGAGAGGAGCAGGCAGAGGAGCAGCCAGAGGACCAGCCAGAGGATCTGGGAGAGGATCACGCAGAGGACCACCAACAACAGGCTTGGGAAGCTACTTTTATGCTAGTGGCAATTTCTGAAGATGTTTTCCAGCTTATGGATTGGATCTTCAGTAATTGTGCTTTGGATGTAATATTTAGTACTGTTTTCCAGCTTATGAACTTGTGGTTTGGATGTCACTTTTGAACTATGTAGTACTGGCAATGGCTTTTGAACCATGTGATGTTGTCACTCCTTTTGAACCATGTAATGTTGGCACTCTGAACTACTTGTCAACCAAGATATATGCTGTCAAAATTTATGGTGATGTGTCTGAGTAAATGTTCTCTCAATTCTATTTGCATTTAACCATTCCATATGATCTGTCATCGACCATTTGGTACTCATCGACTAGTCATCGACCATTTGGTACTCCTCGACTAGTAATCGACCATTTGGTACTCATCGACTAGTCATCGACCATTTGGTACTATCGACTTGTCATCGACCCTTTGGTACTCATCGACCCATAACGACTAGTCGACTCGAAAACCTTGGGATGCCATTATATATATTATATATACACACATGGTGCCAAAAACACTATATATATGCTGCCAAAAGCCCATTCACGGTAACACTCACAATTTTAATTCACACCATATGTTGCCAAAAGCCCAAAATATCTCTTTCATATTCATTTCAGCCATCACCATATCCAGTACACCATTGAACTACATCACCACAAACCTCTAACTCTACTTAGACATGAGGAAACCAGCAACAAACATAAATAAACCATAAAACAGACACTTGTACATCTACATCTCATCTCTGCTAGCGCATCTAGCTCTAGTTTCTGCTACCAAAGCATTTTTCTTCTCCAATTCCTCTTTCAAAACTGCAACCTCTCCTTCCCTTGACTGGCCAGCAACCTCATCCTCCAGCCTCCACACTTTATCCCGTAGGTCTCCTAGCAATTGACGAAGAAATGGAGTCGTGGGGGTGTCATGCCAGTCGATGAAGCCATGATGTTCAGTTCACACAGAAAATTCAGAGTTTGACACAAGAAAAAACAGAGAAAAAGAGAACAGGTGAGGAATGAAGCATACCAGAGAATCTACGCAGGAATAATATCTCCTACCAGGGTTCACCGGACTCCAGGATATCCACCACGGCGCCTTCCTGCCGCACCGAGCACAAATCACCGGTGGCTCGTAAGCCATTGGCTGCTCCCGATAGGGCACCGGAGACCTTGCGGCTGCTACGCCTCTCCTTCAGATCCCACCGCCTCGAGAAGCTGATGAATCACCGGAGGAGCAAGACATCGTGGTTGTTCGCCGGGGCGGCGGCGGCACCCTCTCTCTGTCGCTCACGACCCTAGAACGTCGTTCCCCACTGAGAAAGAGAAAGCTGGGAGAGGGGAGGGGGTAATTAAGTCGAAAACCCGGCGGCCCGCAGTGCCACATCACCAAATCCTCCTCTCAGATGCATTAAGGAAGCAAACGATCGAGATTAGAGAGTTGAGGGTGCCGATTTTCGGGATTTGGAGGTTGGGGTTTAAAAACGACGATGCGTACGAGTTCAGGGTTTAAAACAGACTTCACCCTACCAAATGCTACAAAATGCCCACGTTTCAGGTGAAAAAAGAAAGGCAGGAATGAGACCTTCACAACTAGTCCACCTGCCATGGTAAAACATAACAGAAGTGACCACCTGCTACCTCTTGAGCACTGCGTTGGTTTTCCCTTGAAGAGGAAAGGGTGATGCAGTAAAGTAGCGTAAGTATTTCCCTCAGTTTTTGAGAACCAAGGTATCAATCCAGTAGGAGGTCACGCTCAAGTCCCTTGCACCTACACAAACAAATAAGAACCTTGCAACCATCATGATAAAGGGGTTGTCAATCCCTTCACGGTCACTTACGAGAGTGAGATCTGATAGAGATGATAAGATAATATTTTTGGTATTTTTATGATAAAGAGTAAAAGTAAAGAAAGCAAAGCAAACAGTAATGGAAATAACGGGAGATTAATATGATGGAAAATAGACCCGGGGGCCATAGGTTTCACTAGTGGCTTCTCTCAAGATAGCATAAGTATTACGGTGGGTGAACGAATTACTGTCGAGCAATTGATAGAGTTGAGCATAGTTATGAGAATATCTAGGTATGATCATGTATATAGGCATCACGTCCGTGACAAGTAGACCGACTCCTGCCTGCATCTACTACTATTACTCCACACATCGACCGCTATCCAGCATGCATCTAGAGTATTAAGTTCATAAGAACGGAGTAACACTTTAAGCAAGATGACATGATGTAGAGGGATAAACTCATGCAATATGATATAAACCCCATCTTTTTATCCTCGATGGCAACAATACAATACGTGTCGTTTCCCCTACTGTCACTGGGATCGAGCACCGCAAGATTGAACCCAAAGCTAAGCACTTCTCCCATTGCAAGAAAGATCAATCTAGTAGGCCAAACCAAACTGATAATTCGAAAAGACTTGCAAAGATAACAATCATACATAAAAGAATTCAGAGAAGATTCAAATATTGTTCATAGATAATCTTGATCATAAACCCACAATTCATCGGATCTCGACAAACACACCACAAAAGAAGATTACATCAAATAGATCTCCAAGAGAATCAAGGAGAACTTTGTATTGAGATCCAAAGAGAGAGAAGAAGCCATCTAGCTAATAACTATGGACCCGAAGGTCTGAGGTAAATTACTCACACATCATCGGAGAGGCTATCACTACAAAAAAAGACACATCCGTGACATTTTGGGCCGAACAAAAAAAAATCTGTCATACTTATGACACTTCTATGACAATAATTCTGACAAAACACGGTATCATCATAGATGTGGTGCGGTCCTACTTCTATGACAAAAAATCATGACAGAAAATGGGCTTTTCGTCCTGGGCGGGCCGGAGACGCAGCTGCATGACATTCTTTGGGCCGTCCATGACGGAAACCGTGGTAGAAGCGAGGGCGAGGAAAATATTGGGGTGTTCCCGGTTAGGGTGGGTGGTCGGGGCCGAGCGATGCGCGTTTCTCTCGTACACGCACGCGCGTGGGTGCGAGGCGTGGGATCTAACTGAACCCGAGCGATTGCACTGCAGGCTACGGGTTACTGAACCCGAGCGATCGGTCGATGGCTGTTAACTGAACCCGATCGAGCTATTCCTTCGCTACTGCTGCTAACTGAAGCCGATCGATGCTGCCTCTGGATGAACAGTGAGTGTTGCTGGGGGGTTTGGATGAACAGTTCCCGGTGGGGGTGGATGAACAGGACCCCGTAGTGTTGCCTCTGGATGAACAGGACCCCGATCGATCGAGCCGGTTGGGGCTGGATGAACAGGACCCCGTGGAGGGCAGGATGAACAGGACCACCCCGTGGAGGGCAGGATGAACAGTAGACGGTGGAGGGCTGGATGAACAGTAGCCCGTGGAGGGGTGGTTGAACAGGAGCCCGTGGAGAGGGCTGGTTGAACGGTGGAGTAGCGCACAGTGGAGGCTGGATGAACAGGAGCCCGTGGATGAACAGTCGCAGGTGGAGGCTGGAGGAGGTCGACGGTGGATGAACAGTAGCCCGTGGAGGCTGGAGGGGATCGACGGTGGAGATGAACATTATCCGTGGAGTCCCGTTTTGCGGTACGCCACACCCCTCCCGATGAACAGGACCCCCGTTTCAACCGTAGCGCTCCAACACAAGTCCGTTTCCTCCGTTTTGCGGTACGCCACACCCCTCCCGATCAACAGGACCCCCGTTTCGACCGTAGGAGGTCCGTTTGCTCCATTTTGCGGTACGCCAGACCCCTCCTGATGAACAGGATCCCGTTTCGAACGTGGCCGGTCGAACACAAGGTCGTTTCCTCCGTTCTGCGGTACGCCAGGCCTCATTTCCATCGATTGTTCCGTCCAAGCCGGTTGGCTCCCACGCGTTCCGTTGCCTCCCAATGAACACGACGCATTCCGTTGCCTCCCCATGAACACGACGACGATGCAGTTTCTCCGTCCCGACCCAGCCATGTACACGAGCCCTGGCCGTACGTACGCGCGAGCAGGCGTTCGAGACCCCGCCCGTATGTACGTGTGTGGTTGTATTTACTTTGTTGCACCCTGGCCGCTGTACGTACGTGTACATGCTACGTGTGCGCCTCTTCATCGACCAGTATGTACGTACACATTTGCGACCAGAATGACAACGCTACATACGCTTCGACCAGGTGGGTCCCGACTGTCAGGCACTTCCTTGCGTGCGAAGATGTAGCTGGTGGGTCCTAGCAGTCAAGGGGGCGAATCATTTTTTTTTTGCCCGGACGCACTTCCTTGCATGCGAAGATGTAGCTGGTGGGTCCCAGCAGTCAGGGGGAAACGTTTTTTTCGCGAAATACGGTGGCCCGTCCGATGGGTCCCCGCTGTCAGGTGGAGGAATAATTATTTTGCGCGTAATAAGGAGGCACTTCCTTGCTGCGGCCGTGGACCCAGCTATCAGCCTCTCCACGTACAGTCCACGTCCGATGGAAGCCGTTCCTTGACCACATTGACCACGCCGCGCCGAGAGCACCAGGGCGGTGGACGACGGCGAGGCCTAGGAAGGGGACGACACGGAGCCGGGGAAGACGCGGCAGTGGATGCCCACGCGTAGAGGAGTATGAGGGTTCACTGGTTCGCTGCGGTGTGAGGCTGCCGTCGCCGCAGAATAACAGGGGGTGTGGGTGAGTAGAGGGATGGTCTGGCCAGCGGTGGGAGTTGTAGGGGCGGTGAGGCCTCCGCCGCATCGCAGCCGGCCATGGGACGCAGGAGCACGAGGCACGACCGGCGCTGGTTTGGGCGGCTGGAGCAAGAAGACCAGAGGTTGAAGAAGCACTACGGCCGTTGGATGGACATCGTACGGTCACTGGAGCTAGAATCGTGCATATTGACTAAGTTGACAAAGCCCTCCGTCCCCGTCAACTTAGTAGGCCCACAAGTCAGCCTGCCACTATACTGGGTCCCAGCTAGCAGGGGGAGTATTCATTTTTTTGTGCGTAATAAGGAGGCACTTCCTTGCGTGCGAAGATATAGCTGGTGGGTCCAAGCTGTCAGCGGCGGTAACGTTTTTTTCGCGAAATACAGAGGCCCTTTCGGTGGGTCCCAGATGTCAGGTGGAGGAATCATTATTTTGCGCGTAATAAGGAGGCATTTCCTTGCGTGCGGCCGTGGACCCAGCTGTCAGCCTCTCCACGTACAGTCCACTTCAGATGCATGTCGGTCGTTGACCACGTTGACCAGGCCGCGCCGAGAGCACCAGGGCGGTGGACGACGGCGAGGCCTAGGAAGGGAACGACACGGAGGCAGGGAAGACTCGGCAGTTGTTTCCCACGCGGAGGGGAGTACGACTGTACGAGGGTTTACTGGTTCGTCTGCCGTCGCCGGAGAATAACAGCAGGTGTGGGTGAGTAGAGGGATGGCTAGGCCAGCGATGGGAGTACGGTGGGGCGGTGAGGCCTGCGCGGCAGCACAGCCGGCCGCGGGGAGGAGGGAGCAGGCAGTCCCGCCGGCGCTTGTTTCAGCGGCTGGAGCAGGAAGAGCAGAGATTGAAGAAGCATGACGGCCGTTGGATGGAAATCCAACAGTCACTGCTTGTGCGTCAACCTTTTTTCTAGGAAAGCCTCAAATCTGTGGAAAACTGCATACAGCCCATCTGCCATTATTTCTAATAATTTACAGCCCATTTGCTAATTCTTAAGGTTTTTTTGGAGCCGATATTCTTTTTGTTAGCATTACAGCCCATATTGTGGCCACGGTTAAAAAATTATACGAAATTTTGCATGTTTCGGTGTGGTCCGAACTGTTTTTAATCCCGAAATTTCGAGTCACATTCAGACTGATTTTAAAAATAAATGTATATCAATATAAAATCCAACAAATTGTCCACGCATAAAAATCAATGCAATTTAAAATCTTGAAATGAAAAAAAGAAATTTTAAACTAATTGCCGGTTTGATGTGTTTTAAAAATGTACAGCCCATTTCTCATTATTAATAGGCCATTTTCTCGGCCAGCCGAATGAAGCTTTCCTCGTCTTGAAAGATTTGCAGCCCAACAGGCCTGACAAAGCGACTTACTTGGCAAATCACAAAAAAACTGGTCTGTGGCCGTGAACCCAGCTGCGGCCGTGGACCCAGCCACCAGCCTCTCCACGTACAGTACTCTTCCGATGGAAGTCGGTCGTTGACCACATTGACCACACCGTGCCGAGACCACCAAGGCGGTGGACGACGGCGAGACCTAGGAAGGGGACGACGCGGAGCCGGGGAAGACGCGGCAGTGGATGCCCACGTGGAGAGGAGTACGAGGGTTCACTGGTTCGGCTACGGCATGAGGTTGTCGTCCCCGCAGAATAACAGGGGGTGTGGGTGAGTAGAGGGATGCCCTGGCCAGCGGTGGGAGTAGTAGGGGGCGGTGAGGCCTCCGCGGCATCACAGCCGGCCACGGGTGGCAGGAGCACACGGCACGACCGGCGCTGCTTTGGGCGGCTGGAGCAAGAAGACGAGAGGTTGAAGAAGCACTATGGACGTTGGATGGACATCGTACGGTCACTGGAGCTAGAATCGTTTATATTGACTAAGTTGACAAAGCCCTCCGTCCCCGGCAACTTAGTAGGCCCACAAGTCAGCCACCCACTATGGTGGGTCCCAGCTAGCACGGGGGTATTCATTTTTTTGTGCGTAATAAGGAGGCACTTCCTTGCGTGCAAAGATATAGCTGGTGGGTCCGACCTGTCAGCGGGGGAAATGTTTTTTTCGCGAAATACAGAAGCCCTTCCCACGTACAGTCCACGTACAGTGCGTAATAAGGAGGAACTTTCCTTGCGCGCGACCATGGACCTCGTGGGTCCCAGCCGTTAGGCTCTCCACGTACAGTCCTCTTCTGATGACTCTCGTATGCTCACCACGCCGCGCCGAGCGCACTGAGGCGGTGGACGACGCCGAGGCCCCAGACTGGAACGACCCAGAGATGGGGAAGACGCGGCAGTGGAGTCGCAGACGGAGAGGAGTGGGAAACTTGACTGGTTCAGGTGCGGGGTAGGCCTACACTCGGCAGAGAATAACAGGAGGTGCGGAGTGGAGGGATGGCCTGGCCATCGGCGGGGTAGCGTTTCGCTGAGGAGCGCAAAACAACGCCGCTGGACGCCAGAGGCTGGAGCAGGCAGTCCCGGCAGCGCTGGGGGAAGAAGACGAGAGATTGAAGAAGAATGCCGGTCGTTGGATGTAAATCCAACGCCTTCTTAGGATTCGATCTACTGGCCCACATGTCAGCCAGTCCATTTGTTTTTTAGTCCATTTGGTGGGCTGGGTGAAACAATGATGTAGCATCTATGCAGCCCGTTTATATATATGGTAGAACTTAAAGCCCATTTGCATTTTTCTTGAAATCCGCGGACTTGCTGGGCTGGGTGAAAATATCATGTTGGGCTAGACGGAGAAATGTTATAAAAACATAAACACATGATTGCACGTCTATTACTGCATTGGTCAGTAAAATCTTTGCAAGCTTATGTACGCAATCACTAGGAGTTAACTTGCCAAGTTATATATAAACAATTATTATTATTATTTTGTAAGAACTTTCAACTTACGAAATAAAATATCATTTAAATTGATGAGTTAATAGTACGTGGGTATTATTATTTTTAGGCTAGACGTGGGACAGTTGAGTTGGTTCTAGGGAAAAGTACTGGGAGAAAACTCAGTTTACATCGAAAAAGAAAGTGGGAGAAAATTCAGATATAGGATTAATGAAAACGAAAAATAGAACTGAGTTGTGCGTCGTCTTGAAAAAACAAACATAACTTGGGCTGCTGATGTTATAGACAAGCTAGGTTGGGAGGCCCAGAGGCCACTTGATACCTGCTGGATCCAAAAAATGTTGAAACATGTCGTGGGCTGCCCATGTTAAACAACAAAACCTAGGCCATGGACCTGGTGGGCCCGGGACTGTCAGCCTCTCGACGAACAGTTGTCTCCCGATTCCTCTTGTTTTGCTGACCATGTTGGGAACGACAGACGGCGGCGCCGCGGCTAGAGCACCAAGGCGGAGGACGACGTCGAGACCTCGGACCGAACGAACCGGAGCGGGGGAAGACGCAGGCGGAGGGGAGTATGAGGGTTGACTTGTTCTGGTGCAGGGTGGGCCGGTGGAGCTGCCGCCGCCGGACAATGTGTGGTAGTAGAGGGATGGCCTGGCCAACGCCATAGGCTATGATGGCCAGCCGCTGTATAGGAAGAGGACGAAAGATTGAACAAAATAAAGAAATACAAATGGATAGGTGGTTGGTCCCATATGTCTGTGTACGAGACCTGCTGGGTCCACCTGAGGAGGGGAATATGTTGGGAGGAAGGAGATTCAAAGCACGGCAGCCGAGTGAACTAGTTTTTTTAACGGACAAGTGAACTAGTTACATACATAAGCAAATAGCCACTAAAAAAGCAAACAGGTTAATGGGTTCTTAAAAGAAATATTTCGGACAAAACAGATAATTACGACACATAGGCTAATGCATGAAACACTCAGATGATAAAGGTGCTTATAAACAGATAAAGTACAACATCTAGACCTTCCTGGCACGCTTGATCATGACGCTGCGGCTGTCCGTGTACTCGTCGGTTACGGGAAGCAGACACGCCCTCATGTCCAAGATCTGCCTGTACATGTCGTAGCATGCGTATGCGTCCTTGGCCGCGTAGGTTATGTAGGCTAGATTCAGAGGTACCTCCCACGTGTTCAGGTCCTTGGTATCGTTGTCTTCTTTCATGTTGGCGTATCAGGGGTCGATGATGGTCTCGGCGAGGTCAACCACGGAGTCCTTCTCCTGCCCGTTGCTGATGATCTTGTATTGCTTCTGGATGTCGACAAGCTTGTTGCACCAGATGGCCGAATCGTCGCGTTCTTCCTTCTCTCCACCGTAGCGAAGGTGCAGTCGGCGCTGCCGATGAAACGGGCGAATGCTCCAGAACCTCTGATGGCCCTACAGAAGTGGTAGATGAGAACCTCGTCCCGCACACATACCTGGGCGACGGCGATCCGCTGGTCCCTGTCAGGAGACGAATGGATGGGCACAAGGTCTAGTCCTGCAACCTTGTGCTTTCTCGTCCTGTAGGTACTGCTTGAACTCGGCGAGGCAGAGCTTCACCGAGTCCGGATCGTTGGTGTACATCACATTCAACTTGGTGCAGCCATAGGACTGAACGGCGAACTCAAAGGGGAACTCCTTGCTGAAGTCCATATCCAGCAGGCTCACCCCTCGGATCGCCATTGGAGTCTCTTCAAGTGAACGAGTGTGTAGGCGGCGGCAGCAGTTCGTTTTTCAGCTCTTGGGGAACTGGATTCAACAGTAAACTGAGTGTGTACAGGCGACAACAGTTACTACCCCTCCCTCGTCCGCTGCACGCCCGGCAGAAGATGCACCCTCGGCGCATTCAAACGCCTCCATTAAGAAACCTACTCCGGCCACACGTCGGTTCACGAGCGGGTCTGTATTGGTACTGTAATAACAGGAGTTAGTGGTCACTTTACTTAAATTTAATTAGCTTTAATAGAAATTTATACTTAAAACAAGCAATGCATTGGCTCGTTCTATCAGTGCCACAGGATCAACATGCACAACAATTAGAATTATTATTCTCAGGACGCACACGATCAGCACATTTGTCGCACTTTCACAAAGATAATACTACCAAGTTTGAACTGTTTGTTATGGTTGTTGTCCTCTGCATCATCATGCCGTGTTTCCCAGCTTGCAAGATTCAGAACCAACAAATAAGATCCAAATAATAAGTACAACAAAGATGCCTACACATCTCATTGATTCCCAGCTTGCAAGATTCAGAACCAACAAATAAGATCCAAATAATAAGTACAACAAAGATGCCTACACATCTCATTGATTCCCAGCTTGCAAGATTCAGAACCAACAAATAAGATTCAAATAATAAGTACAACAAAGATGCCTACACATCTCATTGATTCCCAGCTTGCAAGATTCAGAACCAACCCATTAGAGCCTTTTGATAAAGTGAATATCGGGATTAAATCCATCTTGGCTAGCCATGTCATACAATCGAAGAACTTGGCGAATGCTCTTGACCGTCACAACATCTGTAGTTGAGTATTCCTGTTTGCACAGCACAAACAAGAAGAGCATGATTTCACTTTAATAGTGGCCTCCTTGAACTCAACCTGCAGCTCCACTCGGATGAGGCCTGCCTGGAGTTCCATGATTCAATTCATGCGCCTTTTTCTGCAGTTCACCTGAAATGAAGCAAAGATTGCATCATTCAGCTAGCAAGAAGTACTTGCTCTCGTGAGCTGGCAGGTTCTTCTTTAGTAGTTGCACTAAAATTGAGGAACATTAAGGTTGGCTGTCCGGCTCATGTAAGGTGCAACTATAATTTTCTTATCCTTTTGTGCAGTTCCACTAAAATAAAGTGCCATTGTGGTGACAGTGACGGCTCATCTTGCAAAGGCTAATAAAATGTTGCACGAGATTACCAGCAGAACTTGACGGAGATTTTGGAAACTCCAATCACCATTTTGTGCAGTTCCACCAAAATTGAGAGATGTTGCCCACGTGACATTTTAGTTGAACTGCACAAGACACTCATTCCAAAAAAAGTGTTTTGTGCAGTTCACCAAAAGGTCACAATAGCAACAAGGTGAAATGGATATCCCTATCTGCACAAAAAGATAGAAAGTAAACAGTTGCTGGTCAATAAGAATATACGAAACATATACGAAATGAAAAGAAGCATCTTAATTATGTTCATGGCAATCACGCAAGGACAGTAGAAATTTTAAAACGTCAGCAATGCTTCATGTTACCAGAAGCATTACGATCAACAATGAGATTCCTCAAATATGGGATTACTTTAATGGTGGCATTGCTTGTTTACCAGATACAGTAAATCAACAGCAGCTAAAGAGTTGGTTTAAGGGCATGGGACCGTGGGGACACCAGGACACTCAGCAGCGTAAAGGAGCAACTTACTTATCATACTGGGGAAAACAGCAGGAGTGCCATTTGTAACACAGTTTAATTGCATCTTATCACTGGAGGCATTAGATTAACAATAACACTGGTTAGACATGTCCCTAAGGTAACAGTGTGATCGCTTCATTTTACATGCGCCCTTACATTAACAACAGCAAAAGGTTGGTATAAGGACATGCGACAGTGGACGCATCAGCACAATGTACCTACAAGGAGGCATAAAGTGGTGATGCCGAGTTTGTTCATGCTATGTGAGGGCAGCAAATCTAATCCTGGAGACCTTTTACTATGTGAGGGCAGCAAACCTAATCCTGGAGACCTTGTACTATGTGAGGGCAGCAAATCTAATCCTGGAGACCTTTTACTATGTGAGGGCAGCAAATCTAATCCTGGAGACCTTTTACTATGTGAGGGCAGCAAATCTAATCCTGAGACCTTTTACTATGTGAGGGCAGCAATTCTAATCCTGGAGACCTTTTACTATGTGAGGGCAACAAATCTAATCCTGGACATACTCTGTTGACTTGTCCACCAGCCGCCACTTTCTATCCTTTTTTCAACCAATAATAGATCTGTTCCTTATCCAGTTTGTACTGCGTTTTCCCATTATTTCCCTTTTCAACCAAGAGACCGGTTGGGTATCCGGTCTCTACTACTTTCACCATATTATTTCCTCTTTGAATCAAGTCCTAGATTCATGCTACAACTTTCCCCCCTTTCTTCGTTGTTTGAACAAAGCCCTAGATTCGAATGCATGAAGTAGCTTTACCTCTAATAATACTAAAAATTTAGGTGGCTTTGGAAGAGCTGATGGGAGTAGAAAAAGATGCACATGCAGACACGTGGGGAGCTGGGGCAGTAGAGCAAGGCCGCTTTCGAAGAACTTATACCTGAGGGTCATCGGGATGTCGGCGGCGGCAGGTCGGATCTGCGGACAATACGGCAGGGAGGAAGAAGGGTCGGAGGACCTCCCGAGCCGGCGCTGTGTCGGAGAGAACGGCACGGGCAGAGGATCGGGCCCCTCCGGCAGCTGTGGGTTTCCTCCCTCGCCGGCGATGACCGTGAACGATGCACCTAGTCCTCTACACACACCAGCCGAAGGGATCCGGCCGGATCTGTGACCAGCGGTGAGCAGAGAGAAAATGTCGCTACCGCTGTCTTGTTTATATCTGGAGAGGATGAGAGAATGAAGAGAGCAACCCTAGTAAAGCAAGCGCTCAGGCCCCTGCGTACATATATAGTGGAGTGATTATCTTTTTCTCTCCACAACAAGCGTTTCAATTTGTGTACGTGGCATTAAAGAAAAGAAACTCTCTATTTAAGGTGACTACCTGTACGACTCCTACTTACTACTACTAGTAGTAGTATTGTTCACTTGTGCTCCCCGGCCCTCCATTCATTGAACAACCCCACGGGTGAATAAACATACAGTACTAGTATTTATATAGAACGAACAAGCTCGAACTATTTTCGCGTAGTTAAAAGTTGAGGGCGGGGCTTTTCCCGGGCAGTACGCGCGGCAGTTTTCGCGTAGGCGGTTTGACAGAGAGGCGAGGAGGGTGAGGGAGTAGCGGATTCAACTTACTTACTGCTGGAAAGGTCGGGCTGTGCGATTTGACGGCGCGTTACTGTTTGGATCCATGTGTTAGAGTTAGTTTGGGTTAGTTTGAACTCAACTAACCCAAAAATATCCAAACAGGAGGGTTAGTTTGGGTTACTGTTTGGATCCATGTGTTAGAGTTAGTTTGGGTTAGTTTGAACTCAACTAACCCAAAAAAATCTAACCCACCCAAGAGGTGCTTATTTGGGTTAGTTCTTCTCGGGACACTAAAAAACACATTTTTCTCTCGCTCTCCCCGCAGCAGATCCCTCCCCACTTCCTCGAAGCTTCTCGTCCTCTCCCTCCCTCCCTCTCGCACCGCCCATGAAGGCACCTCGCCGTATCCGCGCTCCATCTAACCCTGTCATCCAAACACCTCTTTCGCTAGAGTTACTTCAGGGTTAGTTCAGGATTAGAATCTAACTCTAACCTTTAACTGAGTTAGAGTATCCAAACAGGGCCAGGCGGTACGACCGGGGTGATGCCCCCCTTCCGTTCCGCACTCTAATCTGGTGCATGACACGTATTACGTCGACCCGGATGCTGCTGGCTGTCCCACATGTCGGCGAAGTAGTACGTAGTAGTAAGAAGAAGCAAAGAATCATGCGGTATAAGTCTTTCTAGAGATTCCAACAAGTGACTAGACTACACCGCGTGCAGTATCTCAAATCTCAAATCTCCCTTCCGGTTTATAGGGCTCAAATCTCAAATCTCATCAACCAAGGCATTTTGCGATTGGAGGAATGTATCTCGTACTTTACAAAACTACCCTAATTAAACTCATGCATTAATTACGTAGTTCTCTCGTTTTCCTCTCCGCCTTGGTCGCGGTGCACAATATTGACCACTCCTATATGACTAGCCGCTCTATCTACATGCGGGACATCAAAGCATCCGGGCCCGCGTGCCATCCACCAAATCACAGCGAGGTGCTACAGTCGAAACTCACCGGTCACCCCGGTGTGGCCGTCATGACCCGTCATATCACAAAACCCACACCTTTACCAGCAGTGGTAAAGTGGCCTCGAAGTTGGACTGGACGAAGCAACCATCATTTCACTGGAACGCTCGTTGAAGCCCTTTCTCCCCTTTCTTGAAGAAAACCTCACTCCAGGCTACTCACTTCTGCCATTTTTCTTCTGTACCGACGAAGGAAAGGTGGGCGAATCAGTGATGCTGCTATATTTTCATTCCAAGAATCTTCTTTTTGCGAAGCACCGACCGATTCTCACAGCCTATTCTTTTCCCGTTTTCATTGCGATTGTGGTTTCCTTTCGATTGCTTTTTGTTTGTCAGTTCATTGATGGATCCTGGAGCACTAGGCAAAGAGTTGCCGGCGGACAACCCACTGGAGACAGCGATCTCCAGGAAGCGAGCACCGACCAACGAGTTGACCATGTTGGCGGGCCAACCCATGGAGACGAAGAACTCCAAGAAACAAGCACTGGCCAAAGAGTTGACGACGTTGGCGGACGAACTCCTCAAAGAAAGTTGGAAGAACAGCAAGGGCCCCACCGTGCCTACCCCAGAAACTCTGATGGCCACCTATGCGAGGCTCAAGGCCGAGTTTGAGGAGATAGTCGCCGTTGAGAAGCAGTATTCCCCTGGCAAGGTGATGGCCCCCATCGAGGACGAGGAGATGGCCCCCGGAGGGATGGGATCCCCCGGTGAGCTGCACAAGGTAAAAAATAATGGCTTATTACCGAAAGTTGTGGTTTTTGATTATTTGCAATGTGCTTGCTAATATGTTAGGGTTGTGCAGGTGCCGGTGGACGTCCTTGATGATTCCGATGTCGCGGCCCGTCCTGTGGACAACGCCCCAGAGATCGTTTTCGATGTCGCGGTCCGTCCTGTTGGCATCGCCCCGGAGATCGATTCCGATGCCGTTGTCCATCCTGTGGACATCGCCCCAGAGATCGATTCTGATGTCGCGGTCAGTCCTGTGGACATCGCCCCAGAGATCGATTCCCATGCCGCTGTCCGTGCTGTGGTCATTGCCCGAGAGATCGATGACAAGAAATAGTTGGTCGCGCTAATCCTTCAGGGTAGTTTGCATTGCCCTGTGTTTAATTACCAGAACGATGCGTGTTATCAAACCATCTTAGGGCTAGTGCACTGTCTTGTGTGGGCGGTACTTGCTACTTTTGTTTGATAGTGAATCATGCGAACCCTCTCCGAGTTATGGAAACAGATGTATCCTCACCAGCTTTTGATGTAATATATGGCATGCTTAGATGTAAGTTTGAACTGTTTATCATATCAGCAGGGCTTATTTGATGATTCTTGGTGTTAGTAGGCTAGCTACTGTGCGAGCTATAGTACTTGCAAAACACTCACCGAAGAGAAATGTTGGGGCTGATGAGCTCGTGGTACGCTTATATTGATCCATCGTCGATCGGCCAATAGCCCAAGCTCCTAAAATTGTAGGCTTAGCGATCGATCAGACAATAGTCGACACGGATACATTCAGGCCTCATTTGGTTCATAGGGTAGGAAAATCGTAGCAAAAGTACAGATACGTACAACACAAAATCATAGCAGTACAAAGACGTCCCTCCGTTTCAAAATAGATGAGTCAACTTTGTACTACTAACTTTGAAATGGAGGGAGTACAAATCCTAGGCGGGCTAGTTTGGCCTAGTGGGTTTTAGTGATATGACGTGGTACAGTGTCGTCCAGTCTTCGCGTGTGGTAGCAGTACTGCGGGTAGAGTAAGTTTTCTTGAAGAAGCGGAATTCAACGAAGTCATGATGGTTCCTTCGTCCGACTAACTTACAGTGGGAAAGGTTGAGCCTGCGCTACGACCGCGGTGGACCAGGATAATTTTGTGCATGGCAGGTGGACCAGGATGGTCGACGTCCCACATGTCGGAAAATGAAAGTATTCTTTCCGATATAGTGGACGAGCAACGAGTATTCATTGTTTATTTTTGATGAAACCTATTGTCTCCACTGTTACGACGGAGGAGTGTGAAACACGGCAGCCCAGTGAACTTGGCATGTGCACCACTCGCTCCTTCCTCATGTAATACTACCCTAGTGTTGACTATAAGGTTACAACTTTTTCTCACTTTCTCTCTATCTATTTCCTCTCAAATGTTTTTTACCTTTCTTTTTTTAGACACAATTGTTTTTTATGCCTCTTTTTTTAGAATTAGTTTTTTTATACCTAGGAGCACGTGTAGAGACGAGCTCCTGCAGATCCCACTCCTTGACTTTGTCAATGCCTCTCTCTCCTCCACATAAGCGGGCTTGTCGAGAAGACAAGAGATGATCTCTTAGCACAATATGTTTCACCATGTTTTTAGGAAT
Source organism: Triticum aestivum (assembly GCF_018294505.1). Taxonomy (NCBI): domain Eukaryota; kingdom Viridiplantae; phylum Streptophyta; class Magnoliopsida; order Poales; family Poaceae; genus Triticum; species Triticum aestivum. The sequence goes on along the minus strand of NC_057808.1, from coordinate 309,279,869 downwards.
AACTAGTTATTGAAGATAACGCTAAGAGATGATCCATTGTACACATGTTTTTTGTCATCTCTAAATTACATGCAAGACTTATGATAAGACTATCTTATCAACCATTGTACATGCCCTTTATAGCCCAGAATTTTACTGGTACTACTTTCTATGAATGCGGGCAGCTGGCCTCTGAGGGGGGAGCGCGCGCGGGGAGGTGGTGGGGTGGGGGAGGGGTTCTGGTGGGCCAGGGCGGTAAGAAGCGGGCTTGGAAGCGGTGCGGACTCCCGCATGGCCCACCTCACATTATCACCACATATTTCTTGGAGTCCGTGCACGGCGGGCGGGCGATCTCTTCTCCCTCCCCCGTCTCTCTCCTCTCAGCCGACGCCCGCCGAGCGATTAGATTTCGGCTATAAACGGTTTATTCAATTGCAGTCCCACATGTCAGTGAAAATGCAAGACAACGCGTGTCCCCTCTGGTGAGCGGCGTGCGAGCCGGACTGTCGGGGGTGCGACGTGAACGTGACACGTACGAGTTGTAAGTGTGCCGCCTTTTCCTTTTGAACTTGCAAAGCGTAACATTTTCGTGCGACCGATTGATAGAAATCTAGAACAAAATGACGAGGGCCGTGCTTTCCCGCGCGTTAGGCGGGCTAGTTTGAGTGATATGACGTGCTACAGTGCCATCCACTTGCTCCATTTTTATGTAAGCAAGAGTCTACACTCTTACGTGGGAGGAGTGCGAAACACGGCGGGTCTGATTTTGATCGAGGGATAACTGTTCCCTGCGAAATAATGGAGCACTGTTAGCGATTATAGCATGATAGTTAGGGCATCTCCAGCGCTGGCCCTCAAATTTACACCGGCATCTGTCTGAGGACACTGGTGGACGCCATCCAATGCTGCCCGCATACCTTTCGACAACTATATGAACTAACCGGACGAAATTCGTGCAAACAAAGCAAATTTCAAATTGAATGGATGAAATTCATTACATTTCGAGAACTTTTCCTATAAACTGGACAAAATTCATTACATATTTCACACAAACCGTACTAAAACCTACTGTAAACCTAATCTAAATGATCGCCGGGCCCCGACCACCATGTCCGGCCATGAACCCGAGAAAGCCGGCCATTGCCTTTGCCTCCTCCTTATCCGCCTTGATAACCTCCTCCTCCGGAGCACAAGGTTATGTAGATTTCCGCCTCCACGTCGCCGCCAAGCGGCTAATCGACCGCCGATTTTTATCCCACCAAGCTTGGCGTCGACTGAGTGGAGGAGCGGTGGCGACCTACCGTGTACTACTCTTCCTCGCTGCCGGCTGCGCCCGCGCACGCGTGCTGGCTTCGTGGTCGTGGCGGCGGAGGGCGGCCGGGGGGAGCCGGCGATCTCCTTCGTCTTCTCCTGCGAGAGTACGTCCAAGAGAGCTTTGGAGCGCGCCCGGAGCGGAGCCACCGATGTCCTTCGTCTGCTCCTGCGACAGTACGTCCAAGAGAGCTTTGGAGTGCCCGGAGGCCATGGTTGGAGTGGTGCCAACAGAAGGAAGGGACCGGAGGAGAATGAGTGTGGGTCTTTGGCTATGGCTGGGAGCTGGGGCTCAAGTTAATATAGCGGGCGAATGGCAATGAGCCGCGGCAGACGGGTGGACGGCTGGCACCGGAGTAGGTTCGTCGGCAGCCGTGGTGGCATTAACGCGGAGCAGTCGCTTGCACCGGGATGCCGCGCGGGTGGCGCTCTCTCGATCGTCGCGCTGCTGCAATGCCGGCACCAGTGAGAGGTCGCGTCGGGCATGAATGCGGACGCTGCTTCAGTGACTTAACCGTAGGTGCGTTGTCTCACTGGCATGTGGGCCCAACGGGCATCAGGCCCGCATGTCAGTGACACACCAACTGCACCTGCAATTAAGGCTAGTGAATGCGACATTTGTTGGGGAACGTAGTAATTTCAAAAATTTCCTACGCACACGCAATATCATGGTGATGCATAGCAACGAGAGGGGAGAGTGTTGTCCACGTACCCTCGTAGACCGAAAGCGGAAGTGTTAGCACAACGCGGTTGATGTAGTCGTACGTCTTCACGATCCGACCGATCCAAGTACCGAACGTACGGCACCTCCGAGTTCAGCACACGTTCAGCTCGATGACGTCCCTCGAACTCCGATCCAGCCGAGCTTTGAGGGAGAGTTCCGTCAGCACGACGGCGTGGTGACGATGATGATTTTCTACCGACGCAGGGCTTCGCCTAAGCACCGCTACGATATTATCGAGGTGGGTTATGGTGGAGCGGGGCACCGCACACGGCTAAGAGATCAATAGATCAATTGTTGTGTCTATGGGGTGCCCCCTGCCCCCGTATATAAAGGAGCAAGGGGGAGGCGGCCGGCCAAGGAGGAGGGCGCGCCAAGGGGGGTCCTACTCCCACCGGGAGTAGGACTCCTCCTTTCCTTGTTGGAGTAGGAGAAGGGAAGGGAGAAGGAGAAGGAAGGAAGGGGGCGCCCCCCCTCCCTAGTCCAATTCGGACTAATCCATGGGGAGGGGTGCGGCCACCCTTTGGGGCATTTCTCTCCTTTTCCGTATGGCCCATTAAGGCCCAATACGAATTCCCGTAACTCTCCGGTACTCCGAAAAATACCCGAATCACTCGGAACCTTTCCGATGTCCAAATATAGTCGTCCAATATATCGATCTTTACGTCTCGACCATTTCGAGACTCCTCGTCATGTCCCTGATCTCATCCGGGACTCTGAACTCCTTCGGTACATCAAAACACATAAACTCATAATATAACCGTCATCTAACTTTAAGCGTGCGGACCCTACAGGTTCGAGAACTATGTAGACATGACCGGAGACGTGCCAATAGCGGAACCTGGATGCTCATATTGGCTCCCACATATTCTACGAAGATCTTTATCGGTCAGACCGCATAACAACATACGTTGTTCCCTTTGTCATCGGTATGTTACTTGCCCGAGATTCGATCGTCGGTATCTTAATACCTAGTTCAATCTCGTTACCGGCAAGTCTCTTTACTCGTTCCGTAATATATCATCTCGCAACAAACTCATTAGTTGCAATGCTTGCAAGGCTTAAGTGATGTGCATTACCGAGAGGGCCCAGAGATACCTCTCCGACAATCGGAGTGACAAATCCTAATCTCGAAATACGCCAACCCAACAAGTACCTTCGGAGACACCTGTAGAGCACCTTTATAATCACCCAGTTACGTTGTGACGTTTGGTAGCACACAAAGTGTTCCTCCGGTAAACGGGAGTTGCATAATCTCATAGTCATAGGAACATGTATAAGTCATGAAGAAAGCAATAGCAACATACTAAACGATCGAGTGCTAAGCTAACGGAATGGTTCAAGTCAATCACATCATTCTCCTAATGATGTGATCCCGTTAATCAAATGACAACTCATGTCTATGGCTAGGAAACATAACCATCTTTGATCAACGAGCTAGTCAAGTAGAGGCATACTAGTGACACTCTGTTTGTCTATGTATTCACACATGTATCATGTTTCCGGTTAATACAATTCTAGCATGAATAATAAACATTTATCATGATATAAGGAAATAAATAATAACTTTATTATTGCCTCTAGGGCATATTTCCTTCAGCATTGACGTTCTGGAGAGACGGTGATCGTTTCAGGCGGGAAGCGCGCGCTAGCGATCGAAGGGGTTTCGGTAGGCCAGGGCGGTCAGACGCTGGCGTGGTGGTAAAATGTGAACTCATGGATGACGAGCCTTTGAAGCGTATGCGGCACGTATTGACAACCAGGCGTCCATGCAACCGCTCTTGTCGCCAGCTAGCATTCGACGACCACCATTAGACACCACACAACCATACATAACTTATGAATAATGGACGAATCGATCAGACGCACACTCCTGTGCAGTGGCACTATGATCGGTTGCTCACGATAGTACATACTCCGCACCATAGTACCCTCTCTAGCTAGGCTATTTTATAGATTGTCATTGTGATGGATGATATACATGAGCAAGGCGCCGAGTCACGAGTATGACCGTTGGTGTTGAGCCAGGTGAATACATGCTCGGTGTTTGCGGAGGCCTCCAGCAAACGTCTAAACAGTAATGTCACATACGCATAATTTTGGTTTTATTTCTTTCTCCACTAACAGGTAGGCCCGCATAGATAGATAGATAACGAACACGAGCTGATGAGGCGCATGCGGACTGTTTGACTGGTCAACCAGACAAATACGGAGCTATACGCTGAGCCAGTGACCGTATAATCACCATATCTCGTATACAATGATCAAAGTGAGCTATCAAGACAAGTTCAATGACCGCCAATGCATTTTACTCAGTAATAAATGACCAGGATTGAATGGGAATCCAAATTTCCTTCATCTTCTGTCCTTGAGCTCTTGACAAACCAATGCACTTTACGGTTGTCCGGCCACTCCACCCCAGAGCTGTCACCAAGCCGTCGTTCATGCCATCGTGCCGCACACTAACCGGTAAGGAAGCGATGGCATCCCGCCGCGCCGAGTTCCTCGCCGCCCATGACCGCACACAGAATGGTAGGCAAGCGGTGGCATCCCGGCGTGCCGAGTTCATCGCCGCTCGCGACCTCACACCTATGTGGGCGGAATTTGAAGCTACCAAGGCCGAATGGGCGGTAGAGCAAGAGGCAGCCAAAGCCGCATAGAGGGAGCGGAAAAGTCAGAAAGCACTCAAGAAAAGAGAGGCCCGCCGCCGCAAGAAAGAAGAGGACGCACGCGCTGCTGCGGAGAGGTCGGCGGAGATCCAAGCATGGTGGGGTGTCGCCGACAAAGCCGGGAAGGAGAACGACGGCGTATGGCCAGCATGTGAGAAGTAGTAGTACTAGTAGTTAGTGTGTGTGTCTATGTCGCCCGTACGTTTGTTTAATTAATTACGAGCATGTAACAGTACTACTAGTTACTACTGTAGTTTTTAGAGCAAATTACCAGTACATTAGCCTAGACTCGATGGAAAAATTCCTATCCTATGCATCAAATGGCATCTCTTTCTTTATAGGAATTGAGATGCATGTCATCTCACTTCCTATGATTTTCATATTCCTATAAAATTCCTATCCTATGAACCAAAGGAGGCCTCTGCTGGAGTAAGTACTGTAGCTAGCAGTATTGCTAGTACAGTAGTTTTCTTCAAGAAGCGGAATTCAACGAAGTCATGATGGTTCCTTCGTCCGAGCAACTTCACAGTGGGTAAGGTTGGGCCTGTGATTTGACGGCTCATTAGCAATTACTGCGGCGCGATGACCGGGGTGACTCTCCCTTGGAGTTCTACGGGCATGGCAAGTGGACCAGGATGGTCGACGTCCCACATGTCGGCGAGCGGAAGTATTATTTCCGATATCAAGGAGCAAGGAAACCGCGTGGTATAGTATCACTGGTGATTTATATTTATTTTTTATTTCTAATGAATGCTAGCGTTTCAACTCTTACGACGAAGGAGTGCCAAACACACGGCACGTGCTGGATGTCGCACACGTCAGCGAAAGGAGTGGGACATGAACAGCGTGGTAGAGCGTCTCCACTTCTGGGTCGGAGACCACACGTAGTAGTACTATTGTACTAGTGGTATGAACGATACAAAGTGCGACCCGGAGAGAAAGACACGTCTAGTTCGAAGGTCTCGGGGCATACACGTAAACAAATATAAAACCTAATATGTGCCTCCAATTAATATAGTAGTAGTAGAGTACTTAGTCACGTACTCCATAACATCACCGGGCATTGCACGTACAACATTTAGTGGTAGTAAGAGACAAATGCCTATATGCCACGCATGTTCATACTATTTGTGCCTTTCTACTTCACTTATTGCGCTACGTCACACAGGTTCGCACGTCCACTCCTCGGTACATGTCCGTCTCATAGTTCCAGTCCCACGTGTTCTTCATATAGATGGAACGATCCTTGCATGACACGTGCACCTTGATGCTAGATGTGTCGCGTGTTGGCAAAAGGATGAACAAAGCTCACGTAAAAAAATAGAGTGGAAGAACATAGATTCCCGACGACCGAGAAGGAGTAAGGAACCTCGGGGTGGAGCGTCTGCACTCATAATATTTTATATTATTCAGCGATATAAAATCAACCAATCATCTCCACAGTGGATGGAAGAGTACGAAACACGGCAGCCCAGTGTAGTTACATCATACTAGTACATGGCTAACCCACTCTATCACCATATTTCTTGGCTTCCATGCGACACCTATCTCTAGTAATCTAGCAGCTCGTATCGCTTCTCCCTCCTCGTCTCTCTCAAAGTGCGGCGGGCTGGCGTTTTTGCCGTCTATTGAGGTCGGTTAACTCATCACATGTTAGCGACATGCCAAGAGCATTCTAAAAAAATTCCTTTCACGTTCCGTTTTCAAAAAGAAAAAATCCTTCACGTACGAATTTGACTGTATGCTTTGAGCAACTTGCATGTCCTATACTGCTCCTGTTTGGATACTCTAACTTAGCTAGAGGTTAGACTAACTCATGACTAACCCTGAACTAACAGTAGCCAAAGAGGTGTTTGGGTGACTGGGTTAGATTGACAATAAATGCACTCAATGGAGAGAGAGAAGTGATTTTTCAGTGGTCCCAATGAGAACTATCTCCAGTTAGCACCTCTTGGGTGGGATAGTTTTTTTTGGTGGGTTTGGTGCAACTTGCTCCAATTTAAACCCTCATGCTTGGATACTTTAGGGATATTTGAGCCCCAACTAGTTCAAACTAACTCTAACCCATGGATCCAAACAGGGCCTATGGCCAGCCTCGACGCGGAGCAGTCGGTGCACCGGGAAGCGGCGCTCTCTTGGCCGTCACGCCGCTTCAAAGCCGGCGCCAGTGAGAGGTCGCCTCCGCTCTGGCCGGGCATTAATGCGGCACTGACGCTCCAGGGCGACGCTGTACGTTTCACGCAGGAAGCGCGCGCTGGCAAGGGAGTATAGGTTTTGAACCGTTTCATGTGTAGTACTGGTAGTTTGCAAAACTACTCAATTATTGTACTCAGTTTCCTAAGAAATTGTGGTAAAAATGTTACTCCACAGCCCGCTTCCCTTCTCCTTCCTCTTCCACCGCCCGCGCACGTCCGCGGGAAGCGACCGGTCAACCCTTATATTGGAGTGCTAGCACAAAAAGATGCATGCTTGACCACTAAAATTTCCAGATTAAACAGCCGCTCCGGCGGGAGTATGGAGTATGTTGTTACCTTCGGCCGGGCCATGGCTATCGGGCGACGGCGACCAGAGAAGAGGCGGCGGGAGCGGAATGAATGCAGCTACTGTTTGGGTTCATCGTCCGGCTTAAATAAATGCGTAGCATCACGTGTACCCGCAGGTGCACAAATTGTAACATACGTGTCTGCTTAAGTGGGCGTCACGTAACTGGTGTGTGTGTGTGAGAGAGAGATTCTGAGAGATAAAGTGCGTGTGTGCGACTCTACTCTTCGAACATGTACTCAACCTTTTGCATCGGGATATAAGTATAATGGTATTTACTTTAGCTAGTGATTTACGTGGCCATGTTAACGTGGTTGTGTAAAAAAATGTCACTTCCTGCTCATGATTTGCATTATATAATTACAAGCAAGATGCTCGTGCATTGCACGGAACATCAATATGCCTTTTTTTACAAAACACATGTTGTGATTTACCCATGCAGGAGTAATCCCATGTGTAAAAACTAATGATATTTCGAGAATTTTATCGAAAAACTGGTATCTCGAGAATGTCATCGAAAAAATGAAAGATGAGAGATAAGGTGAGGAGGAGTGGAGCGTGGTGGTGACTGGTGGTCGGAATGAGCGGAGGCATGGGGATGGACGGCGCCGGCAGGCGGCAGCGGCCACCATGCTTGATTGTTCCGGAGACTTTCTTTTTTAATTGCTCAGCAATGAGGTGGAGATAAGGATGTGGAGAGAGGTGCGGCTATCTTTTGTAAAATTATCAGAGTTTGCTTTCTATCCGTCAGATATAGATCAGACGGTCTATATTACAAGATGGCAGGCACACCATCATCGCCAACTCGGTTTTTTATAAGGGTACAGATGATAAGTTTGCTAACTACTAAAGTAAAGTGGAATTTGTCCATGTTATACAAGTAAATTAAGGTGATTGTTTATCATACGGGTAAGGATGGATGAAGGGTGGTAGGAACAAATGCTCCGCCTAGAGCACGTGTGTGTGAGATGGAGTCTCAGTGTGTGTGTGTGTGTGTGTGTGTGTGTGTGTGTGTGTGTCGCGGGGTCCTCGGTGGCGGATGTAATTTAAGTGTGCATGGCTTCATCATAGAGAGGTGATGTGTATGGCAGAGGCCACCAACGATGGGGTGCGAGAGAGAAAATGTCCGTAGAGAGGGAAGAGAAGGTGTGTGCGCATGAGAGTAGTCGACATCGAGAGAACGTGCTTGTTCGAGAGACACCAAGGAAGACTACTATATATCGATGGTGCATGTAGGCGGGAATTAAACGAAGGGATGGTCTTATTGGTTTTGGGGTATAGGGGAAGAGTGGGGGTAGCTACAAGGAGATTGTTAAGTGTGAGTGTGTGTTTTACCCATCCAGGCGGAAGTTATGTGCACACAAGAAGAGAACGATTCGATGTGGCGTTAGGGTTGAGGGTAATTAACTACGTATGGAGACATAGAGACCTTCAACATGCATGTCTGAGAGGTATACATGTATACGTGGGATGTGTGTGTGTGCGCACGCGCATGATCGAGATAAAAGAAACAAGACATAAGTCATAAGCTAAGATCAACGACATGGGAGAGACGGATCGGTATGACAATATGCATGCATGCGAGAATGCAGGGAAGAAGGCCCGGCAATTGAGCATGTGTTTTTGTCTTTAAGAGATAGTGGTGTGGGCTGGAGCATGCATCTATGGCGAGCAGAGGGAGTGAGGCACAACGATTGCGCAAAAGAGATCAACCTATAAATGAAAGAAGGTTGATGGAGAAACAGATAAATAGAAAGATAAAGATGCTAGCTAGTGTGCGTTAGAGATAGGAGTCGAGTGGATCAGAAGGCTGAGTTATGGGTGTGGGTGTGAGAGAGATGAAGAAAGGGTGCATGTGACTCACATACAAACAAATATCGGAGAGAAATGAGATCCCGAGAGACGGAGTTTTGTGTCTGCGAGAGAGAAAGACATTTCAAAACGAGAGTGATAGCTAGAGAAACATATGAGGGAACGCAAGATATCTCTAGGGAGAGACAGTGTGTGTGAGCGACATGTAAGAGAACAGTGGAGAAATATGAGACCCTGGGAGACAAAGTTTGTGTTTGTGTGTGAGAAAGAGATATTTAAGAGGAAGAGTCGTAGGTTCTCATACCTAAGGAGCGAAAGACATCTCTGTATGAGGGGTGTGCGAGTGGCACACAGGGGAATAGTAGAGAGAAATGAGACCCCGGAAGATAAAGTTTTGTGTTTGTGTGAGAGAAAGAGATTCCACATGGAGAATCGTAGTTAGAGACACATAGCAGGGAGCGAGATATACTTAGAGAGAGATAGAGTGATGAAGGTCGAGGGAGAGAGTACCGTCAGTGTGTTATGAAGATAAAAGATCATTGTCGACATACAGGTAGCACGAGAGATACCCGAGAGACGATGAACGCGTATAGGTCTAGAGAGATAGTCCTATATAAGCATGAGTGATAGTTATATGAGACGAATATCTGGATTAAATGGGATTCAAATATTTAAACTGGAGATCACGACATCGATAATATCATAACGCAAATTGGTGTATCAAACATGCATATTCATTTGAATTTGGGGACACGTGTAATGTTATATAGTTTATCAATATTGGTGATCCATAGATTCTTTAATTAGAAACAATGCATGGTTTATATGCAATTAATGTCTAAACGGGATTACACTATATGTTGCGTGTGTGAAACACATTATACATGTTTGAGAAGTAAAAGAACCCGCATGAAACACACATTAATTGGAGACAGTTAGCGAGGAATGCATACATTGGATTTCAACATAAAGTGGTTTCAAATATTTGAAAATCCAAATTGATGGATACAACCTTATGAATCTGAGATCATGCCATTTGTAAACCATATTTATGTATAAAGGGTGTTGTGCTTTTGAAAGTATATATAAAAAATGATGTATATAGAATTTTATTCCAATCGAAAATGGATCCCGCCCGAAAAAAATAGAATACAAACGGGATTCGAATTGAGTTGGCACGGTAAACGTGCACTCTGCAAAATTTGAACGAAGCGGGGAAAGTCGCAGTAACCGCCCGAAACCAAAATCTGCGAGACGGAAATTACTACTGCCTATCCCTGCCACGCAAAGCCTATCTGCTCAATTTCTATAGGTTTCAATAGGGGTAGGTTTGTAATTTCACTCAAACATGACATAACCGCCTCTCACCCGGATTCATACACGGTGGGCGCCAAAACACAGTGTGTCCTCGGCCGAAATCGACTCCCTCCCCGATTCATACATGGTGGGCGCCAAAAACAAACTCTCGTCGGCAAATATTCGGTGTATGCGAGATTACCGTCCTATCCCCAACCGACTAATATTGTTGTGATGTAGGAAATTTGAAACGGGGGCTAAGTTTGTAAATTTCCTCGCATTTGAGACAAGCGCGCCCTGAAGACATGGTTCCCCCCTTCCTCTCCACCTCCATTTCCCCATTCGTACTCCGTGGGCGCCAAAACACCCTCTCCACCCCAGCCTCCTTCGTCCGCCACCCCATCCACCGCCGTCCTCCTCCACCATGCCGGAGCTGATACCCCGACGCCGCCGTCCATTACAAGAGATCGACCTCTCTCATCCACGGCCTTCGGACCGGGATCCTTGCATCCCGTCCTCTCGCTTCATCCCCGTTGTCGTCCACCTTGCCGGCGCCGCTCCTACGACTGTCTCGTCCACCGCGCCCTGCCGCCACCGTCTACCCTCCTAGATCTGCTTCCACGCTGCTGACAGCCATCGCTACCGCAGCACCATCAAATTCTCAGCAGATGCATACACGGCGCCGCACCAGAGGCGGTACTCTTTCGTATCTGCTCAACTTATTTATCGCAGCAAGAAAATAGATCGCCACTGCTTTACTCTTATTTCTTGTCCATCACTTACTTGCTAGTTGAGAGCAAACATTGGTTGCGAAGTTGCTTTTGTCCGGTTTGCACCTTCAGATCCGCCATGGCACGCTCAACACTATACTCCCAATGCTTATGGTTTTCCCCTTTTATATTCCACACTAGTTAAATCACAGTAGACTAAATTTCAAAATTAGGCCAGTCGATTTTCAGAGCTCGCCGAAGTTCGCCGGTGCGAATGAAGGGGCTCGGGTGGGGACTTTGGTTGGGGGCGGTGGTGGGGCCTCGCCGAACGAAGAAAACTCTACGCGGGTAGGGGCGGGGGTGGGGGTGGCGGAGGAACACAGGCGGTGGGGGCCGATGGTCCGGCCGGCGGCCCATGCGGTGTTCTGTATGGGAAGAATCAGAGACGAGGAAGAAGGGTTAGGAGACGTAGGATCTTCATCCAACCGCCTGAAATGGTCGACTGACCCAAATGCAGACATGCCTTTATATTCAGTACCATCATCGTACCTGCTTAGCACTGCTCCTGAATCCATCAAGCTAAACAATGTGCCACTCATAATTCCAAACTTGTTGCTCAAGTACGAATCTGATATGATGCTGATATTACTAAAACAGATAACATTTAATTGGTCAGCTAATGTTCCTACTTTACTTTCGAAAAAGCACGTGCACCACATATAGAGAGACAGCAGGGAGTTGCTTTCTTAATGCGCTCTGGCTCATCATGTCTGGGCACTGTGCAACGAACATTTTATTATCCAAAATCTGCTTGCTCTTCTTTACCATGTTCCTCTTCCATTCTTCTTTAATAAGTACTCTCTCTGTTCCTAAATACAAGTCTTTGTATAGATTCCACCATGGACTACATATGGAGCAAAATGAGTGAATCTACACTCTAAAATGTATCTGGATACATCTATATGTGATCCATAGTGGAAATCTCTACCAAGACTTATATTTTGGAACGGAGGGAGTATGATAGTAGTACAGTATGTTCCTTGTAGTGAAGATGAGCAGGGACATTTGCAGTGTAGAGGTCTATACGGTCGGTTGGTATGGACACTTTGAACTCTTCGGGCCTCTTTGATTCGTAGGATTTTGTAAACATGGGAATAGGATTTGTAGCGGCCTGCCCACTTGAATCCTATAAGAATAGCAAGGAAATACTGGGAGCTATGTCGCCTTTGAGAGTTACACTGATATTAACAGTACCGCACCTTCAGTTGAAGAGAGCTGGTATCCGAAGCCTTTCAAGCCGTACCGGCAATACTAGCACATATATTCCAGCAAGTTCCACTTTGCTGATTTTAGTCTGATGCTTACGGTTTTCCCATTATATCTACACTATGATCTATGTAGCTGCTTTGTGTCGCACTAGCAGCAGTCCACTCTTGAAGCTAAACACCGCAATGACTTACAAAATTGGCACCAAGGCATTGAGTGCCATTCTGGATGCAATGAAACTCATACGCTCCCCACCTGTTGACTCTTGTTCAGAATATGATCCTAATGACTCTTGTTCAAAATTGCCACATATAGAGAGACTTGGAATTGCATTTCTTTGGGCGCTGTGATTCATCATGAGTGGGCAACCAACATTGTATGCAATTAAGCGGAACCTCAAGAATATGCTTCCTCTTATGTTCTTTAACATGTTCCTCTTTTTTTATTCTGTATTTAGTATGTACAGTATGTTCCTTGTCAGGAAGGGGAGCAGGGACATCTGCAGTCAACAGCTGATAGAGCTGGCATGTACTTGATCGATAGGCTTTCAATTACTAGCGGCAATACAACACCGTATTTTCAAGCCAGTTCCACTTTCCCGATTTATATCGTGGTTATGGTGTACCCCTTTTATGTACACTATGATCTACCTAGTTGCTGTGTGCTCTTGTTATCATGGTTTGGCAATAAACTCTCTATACAGTATATTTTGAACCTATCATCTGCCAACTATCCTTACTTCTGGAGCCTTTTTTTTGTCTACTTGTGCCAGATTATATAAATGCACGCACCATATTACAGCACACATGAGCTCTCTCATCAAAATCCAGTGATAGCACACAAGTGTTTACAGGGGCGCCCCTATATTAGAATATCCTCTGCATTACAAAGATAATCTCACAACTATTTATGTTTTCATGGTTCTCAGATATTATACGTAATTACAGTGAATATCAGAATCCGCGCATCAGAAGAATATTGTGGAACACTGCAATGACTTACAAAATTGGCACCAAGGCATTGAGTGCCATTCTGGATGCAATGAAACTCATACGCTCCCCACCTGTAGATTCTTGTTCAGAATATGATCCTAATGACTATTCTAACCTCGAGGAGTCGAAGGCAGATGGCATGTCATGTTCACCCATCAAGGTGCCTGCTCTAATTTGGCAAGGTTTTATTGATTGCGTGTATCTTGCATATGTTGTCTTGCATTTCTTCTACTTTGTTGCACCGCCATCTGCTTAGTTTACTCATCATATATGTCGAGATGCCATGCCCATCCATTATCAATACATATTCCATCTGTCATCATACCATGTTTTTCCACTCAAATGATGTTCTTGTGCATCAGACATCAAAAAGGAAGAGGGTGATTGCCGAACCTGAAGGAGCACCAGCAAAGTCCTTGAAAACGTGGTTGTGCCAGAGAAATCAGACAACACCCCACTTATATTGGTTGTACAACCAGTGACACAAAATGTAGGACCGACTCCAGCAGACTTTACCCATACTTCACTGGCCACACCACTAGCCCCACCACACAGGACCTACACTCCAGCAAAAGGTATGCCGATTTCAGTTGCCATAGCACCAGTCGTACCACAGAAAAATTCCACTCCAGCAAAAAGTACAGCAAGTCCACTGGCCGAAGACCTATCCCAACTGCAGAGACGGCCAATTCCTGTAGATTGGAACCCCATTCCAGTTATTCCCAGTTTAAAAGACAATGCTTTCGATGTTGTTAGGGACTACGTGCATATATTCCCATCATTGGAAGATTATAGTGAAGACAAACACCATTTTCACATCTTCCTGTCCCACTTACGTGTAAGTGCTATTATTCATGGTGATTATTTTCCTGTTTTCTGCTAATTGAACACATCAATGATTTACATTATATTGTTGTAAGCAGGCGGGGGTCAATATGGATAATCATGACGAGCAAAGCTTGCTTGCGCTTTTCAAGGAAGCATTGCAGCAGTACTGGTGTTACCTGAGGAAATCACACTTTGATGGCAAGTCTATAAACGAATTTCTGGTAAAGTCTCTTGTGCTAAATTTAGAAGACATTGAATGGAAAAACCTTGTTATACACTGGTCTTGTTCCGAGGATGAGGTATTGTCTATGATATCGCATGACAATTTGAACTTCTACTTTTTCGCATGTGCCTTACGGATCTTTTTTGCAGGAAATCTGCTCGAAAAAGAATTCCGGTTTGAAAAGAACGACAGGATATCGCAAATATGCTGCCCGCTGCTTCGCTCTTGTTAGTAGGGATGAAAACGGAGCGGAAACGGATGGGACTGAGTGCTATCATATTTGTTTACATATTCTTTTGCAGAAGCGAAAACGAATACAAAAACCCCGGAAATGAATACGGAAACAGATACTACCGCAAACAGACACGGAGCGAATACAAAGCGGATACGGAAACAGAAATAGGCATTGATCGGAACTTAAAAACCCCTTGAATCATAGAGAAATACACACAAAAACAAACAAATTTAATGAGTTGTTAACATGGCTACAAAATAATATCATTATGTTAGCAACTTAGCGTAGTATTGTACTAGTACTGGACAATTGCGTATAGGGTCAAGCTGAGTGCATGTGTGGTAGTAGAAGTTGGGCCTTAGATCCATTCTACTAATTGTGTCATTGTGTTCTCTTTGGTGGTTGGGCTACAAAGCAGCTAGAGGTCTATAGTAAAAACAGAAATTCCATATTCACGGAAATGGAAAGTTCCATTTCCATGCATGTTCCACCGAAAAACACCGTTCCATTTTTGTTTCTATTTCCGCATAAAAAATTCCATTTCCACTTCCATTTTGCAAATTTCTGTTTCCGTTTTCATATTTTTCTCTCCATTTCCATTTTTCCTCCGAAAAAACAGAAAGTTTCCACTCTATTTTCATCCCTACTTGTTAGTACCTGTTCTCCTATATCACTGTACTTGCATACATACCTGGTTCATTATGTGACAGCAGTATGCATGATAGCTTGCTTATCAATTGTTCGCTCCAAATTATCTGATCTGTATGAATGGTTACATTAGTGTAGAATATATCCAATGCCAATGAAATTTTTTAGCTCTGCATTGTTCTTGTAAGCACCTGCTGTCCTTTATCAGTGTACTTATATTGACAGGTAGTTGTTCATGTACCATCACTCTGCAGCTTATTTCCTTTGCCCTCCATTTTCTACACATAAGATCTATATTTACTCTTACCATAAGGTTGGATAACACCGATGGTACTGAAGAAGTTTAGCTCTGCATTGCTCTTGGTTGTACCTTTTGCCTGTATCGCTGTACTTACATTTATAGCTACTTGGTTATGTAGCATCACTCTTCATCTTATCTTAAATATTCTTCATTTTTTCTTATATTGTCACATCTATATTTACTCTTAACAAAATGTAGAATAAAGGCAATGCTTATGAAGAAGATTCTGTGGTAAACTTCTTGAATTGCCCCCCCCATCAGCATGGACAAGGGCTTTATAGAGCCTGCCTTCACCAATAATGTAAGTTTGTCCTTCTCAAGCCTTCAAACTTTGTTGTGTATATTTGGTTAGGCATGACTGCAACAGCTGTTTATTTTTGGTGTTTGCATCAAATTGCATGTTTAAAGTTTATTATGTACTCCAGTTCATAAACAAAAGTTTGTCCTTCTAAATTTAAGTTTTCAGTTGTACAACCAAGTTCCTTCTTCATACCATGTAAATTAAACTATACAGAGCAAGTGATCTTATTTTGCCAATCTGAAATGGGATAAATTGACAGCACACTAGCCATTGATACTTATGAGTTCTTGATCTGTAATCCAGTGGTGTCGTGAAGCTGCCAACTCCTTCACAATGTCATTTCCTGCCATGTCTTGACCTGAACAATATCATATTGTGTTAATGCTATTTTAAACTGTGTCACTTTATTCGTCAGTAAGAAATGTGATGAATTGTCAGCACTGATACTTATATGTGCAAAACCTGTCATCTGTCTGCTTGTTTATCTTTCAGAGTGAGGAGGGTATAAGTGTCAAACAAGTGCAGTCTCACCAGCTTGCTCAGCTGCTTGCGCTGCAGATCCCGAGCAGGGCTAACCTTTCTTGAACTCTATTGAAGTGTTGTTGGTTTTGTATATTATTTTGTCGGCGTGTTTAGTTGCACTGGTGGCGATCTTTGATGCCCAGTGTATGTAATCTGCTGTCTGCTTGTGCTTTATTATCATAGTGGTGAACTTTGATGCCCAGTGGATGTAATATGTTGTAATTTCTTTATTGTATACTCTAGGTTTTTTATTATTCATGATGCTACAGTTATTTTACTGTATATATATCCTGTCTTCGCAGTAAACCGGCCAAACCGTAAAATTATGGTACATAATCGGGCCGTCATGCAAATCACCATGTATGATCCGCATCATGGGCCCCATCATCTTGGTCCGTTAACAGGCCTAAATGTAAATTGGCCCACTAGTAGATTCGGGCCTTTAATAGGCCGAGTAAACCGCCGGCCCTATTTTCCCAAGAAAACTCAATGGGCCTTTAGGAGGCTGAAAAGTAGGTTGGGCCTGAAACGTGCCGAACAGCTCACGGGCCGGCAGCAGGCCGAAATAGACCCCGGCCCATGAATGTGCCAATCAAGTCATGGGCTTATAACAGGCCAAAATTGTCTCGGTCCTTGTTTGGCCCAATTAGATTATCGGCTGCGAGCAGGCCGGATGCAAACCGGGCCGTAGTTAGCCCAACTATATGACGGGCTTTTAACAGGCCGAAATTAATATAGGGCCGAAATGTTAAACAGGCCCTTAACAGGCCAAAACTAATATCAGGCCGAATTACTAAATGGGCCTTTAGCAAGTGGGCCCAAAAGCATAGCGTCTAGTTGACGGGCCGAATCTGATATGGGCCATAATTTAGCCCAAAGCCTCTTAAAGGGCCGGACCTGATCTGGGCCATAATTTGGCCCAGAACGTGGTAGGCTTTTAACGGGCCGGATCTCATATGGGCCATTATTAGGCCCGGAACGTGGCAGGCCATTAATGGACCGGATCAAATATGGGCCGGCATTTGGCCCAAAACATGGCAGCCAGTTAATGGGCCGGCCTACTAGGGTCCTCAAAATCTTGTGGGCCTACAGCTGGTCCGGCCCATTAATGTCAGCGAAATCTCGTGGGCCTTTAGCTGGGCCGGCCCATTATGGTCCACAAAATTCTTATGGGCCTTCACCTGGGCCGGCCCATTATGGCCCGCAAAAATCTTGTGGGCCTTTACCTGGGCCGGCCCATTATGGCCCACAAAATCTTGTGGGCCTTTAGCTGGGCCGGCCCATTATGGTCCGCAAAATCTTGTGGGCCTTTAGTTGGGCCGGCCCATTTAAACTTAATGGGCCACTTTTGGGCCGGTCCACGTGTCAACATATCATAGGCGCATCTCGCCCATTGGATGAGTGACACCTGTGCCAACACGGAGCTGAGGCGTGTTTCCTACAGCCAATGATGATTTTACACGTGGAAAATCCCCATTGGTCCGGGCTGTTAACGGGTTATCGGATCCAAAATCAGACCCGATAGCTTGACGGCATTCCGTTACGGTGGATGCCACGTGTCGGTCACCCTTGACGAAAGCACTTCTGTGACGCGCGATTTATCGTCATGGAAGTGGACACTTTCGTGATGATAATTTTGGTAATGTCATGGAACACTTCTATGATAGCACAGGTATGACTATCTTGATTCTGTCATAAATTTGTCATGGATGTACATGCATGAAAGAAAACGTGACCTACTGTGACAAACATGTATCATCACGGAAGTGTATTTTTTTGTAGTGTATGGTGTTGATATAGAAGCCCTCCGTGATCGATGCCCCCTCCGGCAGGACGCCGGAAAAGGCCCCAAGATGGGATCTCACGGGTACAAAAGGTTGCGGCGGTGGAATTAGGTTTTCATGGTGCTCCTCGATGGTTTGGGGGTACGTAGGTATATATAGGAGGAAGAAGTAGGTTGGTGGAGCCACGAGGGGCCCACGAGGGTGGAGGGCGCGCCTGGGGGGGTAGGCACGCCCCCTGCCTCGTGGCCGCCTCGTTGGTTGCTTGATGTCCACTCCAAGTCCTCTGGATCACGTTTGTTCAGAAAATCACGTTCCCGAAGGTTTCATTCCGTTTGGACTCCGTTTGATATCTTTTTTCTGCGAAACACTGAAATAGGCAAAAAACAGCAATTTGGGTTGGGCCTCCGGTTAATAGGTTAGTCCCAAAAATAATATAAAAGTGTATAAATAAGCCCATTAAACATCCAAAACAGAATATATAATAGAAATCAAAAGTTATAGATACGTTGGAGATATATCAAGCATCCCCAAGCTTAATTCCTACTCATCCTCGAGTAGGTAAATGGTAAAAAACAGAATTTTTGATGTGGAATGCTTCTTAGCATAATTCTCAATGTAAGTCTTTTTACTGTGGCATGAATATTCAGATCCGAAATATTCAAGATAAAAGTTTGATGTTGACATAAAAACAATAATACTTCAAACATGCTAACCAAGCAATTATGTCTTATCAAAATAACATAGCCAAAGAAAGCTTATCCCTACAAAATCATATAGTTAGGCCATGTTTCAATATTTTCACACAAACGTTCTCATCATGCATAACCCCGATGACAAGCCGAGCAATTGGTTCATACTTTTTAACGCGCTTCAGCCTTTTCAACTCTTAAGCAATACAGGAGCGCAAGCCATGGATATAGCACTATGGGTGGAGTAAAGTATAATGATGGGGGGTTATGAGAGAAGACAAAAAAGGTAGAAAGTCTCACATTGACGCAAAAAATCAATAGGCTATGGAGATGCCCATCAATTGATGTCAATGAGAGGAGTAGGGATTGCCATGCAACGGATGCACTAGAGCTATAAATATATGAAAGCTCAATAAAAGAAACTAAGTGGGTGTGCATCCAACTTGCTTGCTCACGAAGACCTAGGGCATTTTGAGGAAGCCCATCATTGGAATATACAAGCTAAGTTCTATAATGAAAAATTCCCACTAGTATATGAAAGTGACAACATAGGAGACTCTCTATCATGAAGATCACGGTGCTACTTTGAAGCACAAGTGTGGAAAAAGGATAGTAACATTGTCCCTTCTCTCTTTTTCTCTCATTTTTTTCTCTCTTTTTTCTTTTTTTTCTTTTTTTTCTTGGGCCTTCTCTTTCTTTCTTTTTTCTTTGGCCTCTTTTTTTTAGTCCGGAATCTCATCCCGACTTGTGGGGGAATCATAGTCTCCATCATCCTTTCCTCACATGGGGCAATGCTCTAATAATAATGATCATCACACTTTTATTATTTACAACTCAACAATTACAACTCAATACTTAGAACAAAATATGACTCTATGTGAATGCCTCCAGTGGTGTACCGGGATATGCGATGAATCAAGAGTGACATGTATGAAAAAATTATGAATGGTGGCTTTGCCACAAAATACGATGTCAACTACATGATCATGCAAAGCAATATGACAATGATGAAGCGTGTCATAATAAACGGAACGGTGGAAAGTTGCATGGCAATATATCTCGAAATGGCTATGGAAATGCCATGATAGGTAGGTATGGTGGCTGTTTTGAGGAAGATATAAGGAGGCTTATGTGTGATAGAGCGTATCATATCACGGGGTTTGGATGCACCAGCGAAGTTTGCACCAACTCTCAAGGTGAGAAAGGGCAATGCGCGGTACCGTAGAGGCTAGAAAATTGTGGAAGGTTGAGAGTGCGTATAATCCATGGACTCACATTAGTCATAAAGAACTCATATACTTATTGCAAAAGTTTATTAGCCCTCGAAGCAAAGTACTACTACGCATGCCCCTAGAGGGATAGGTTGGTAGGAAAAGACCATCGCTCGTCCCCGACCACCACTCATAAGGAAAGCAATAAAAGAACACCTATGTGTCAAAATTGTCACACAACTTTTACCATACGTGCATGCTACGGGACTTGCCAACCTTAACACAAGTATTTCTCAAATTCACAATTACTCAACTAGCACACTCTAATATTATCACCTTTATATCTCAAAACACTTATCAAGTATCTAACTTCTCATGATATTCAATGAACTCAATATGGAAGATTAATTTCACAATTAAAGCAAATTACCATGCTGTTTAAGACTCCCAAAATAGTATAAGTGAAGCATGAGAGATCAATAATTTCTATAAAATACAACCACCGCCGTGCTCTAAAAGATATAAGTGAAGCATTAGAGCAAAAACTATATAGCTCAAAAGATATAAGTGAAGCACATAGAGTATTCTAACAAATTCGGAATCATGTGTGTCTCTCTCAAAAGGTGTGTACAGCAAGGATGATTGTGTAAAACTAACAAACAAAGACTCAAATCATACAAGACGCTCCAAGCAAAACACATATCATGTGGTGAATAAAAATATAGCTCCAAGTAAAGTTACCGATGGGTGAGGACGAAAGAGGGGATGCCTTCCGGGGCATCCCCAAGCTTTGGCTTTTTGGTGTCCTTGGATTTACCTTGGGGTGCCTTGGGCATCCCCAAGCTTAGGCTCTTGCCACTCCTTGTTCCATAGTCCATCAAATCTTTACCCAAAACTTGAAAACTTCACAACACAAAACTTAACAGAAAATCTCGTGAGCTCCGTTAGCGAAAGAAAACAAAACACCACTTCAAGGTACTGTAATGAGCTCATTCTTTATTTATATTGGTGTTAAACCTACTGTATTCCAACTTCTCTATGGTTTATAAGCTCTTTTACTAGCCATAGATTCATCAAAATAAGCAAACAACACACGAAAAACAGAATCTGTCAAAAACAGAACAGTCTGTAGTAATCTGTAACTAACGCAAAATTCTGGAACTCCAAAAACTCTACCAAAACAGGACAACCTAGATAATTTGTTTATTGATCTACTGCAATTGGAATCAGTATTTTATCACGTTCTGATGATTTTTAACAATTGTTTTCGTGAACAGAAAGTTTCTGGAATTTTCAGCAAGATCAAATAACTATCATCCAAGAAGATCCTATAGGTTTAACTTGGCACAAACACTAATTAAAACATAAAAACAAATCTAACCAGAGGCTAGATCAAAGATTTATTCCTAAACAGAACCAAAAAGCAAAAAACTAAAAATAAAATTGGGTTGCCTCCCAACAAGCGCTATCGTTTAACGCCCCTAGCTAGGCATAAAAACAAGGATAGATCTAGGTATTGCCACAATAATGGTAAGGTAAATCTTGAAAACTCCTTTCGTATTCTCTACGTTCAGCAGCAAGTTTCCTTTGTGGTAAGCAAAAGTAATCAAAGGGTTTAAATTTAATAGGACAAAAGTCCCCAAGATCAAGCTCGGGAGGTATGGGTTCCTCCCTTGGCCCCTTATATTGCACAACCAATTCATCATTACCAGCGTTCTTTTGACAAAAAGTCACAAGTCTTTGCTCAAGAGAAAAGCCTAACCCATTATTCTGAATAGCAAAGTCGTTATTAAGCTTAGAAATTCTATCAACTAAAACATCGGTAGGAACCTTTTTTCTAAGGTTTTCATTATAGGCAACACAATCCAAAGATTGTAAACGCATTATGTCTTCTTGATTAAAAAGGATAGCTTCTATGGGAGGATGGCCAGCATCCACCCTATAATGCGCAAAAATTTCTTTAGCCTCTTTCATTATAAATCTGAACTCATGGGCCAAAAAGATAGTAGCGGCACGCTTAACAGAAGAGTACTCAATATTAGAAAATTCTAGGAAAATTCTTTGTATGCAAGGATGCATATGAAGAAATTGCCTTTCAAGTTCAACTACGAGCAAAGATATCGCATCCGCAAGGCTACTAGTTCTGTGAAGAATAGAGCCACCCATGATGGGCAAAGCACCGGCACAAGTAAAGAAATCTTGAATAACTCCTTTCCCAATAATATTACCACTACCGACTCGAAACCTTTTAGTATGCAAGATAGTAGGTTCCTCAAGAGGATCCTCGAAGGCATCAAAGTTTCCCATGTTATTATTATTGCCTTCATTTGCGATAACCTCCCCAGATTCAGACATGGCGGAAGAAAGGCGAGTGGAAAAGAAGAGAACGGAAAAGAGAGGGCGAATAAAACGGCAAGTGTGAAGTGGGGGAGAGGAAAACAAGAGACAAATGGAAAATAATGTAATGCGAGGGATAAGAGTTTATGATGGGTACTTGGTGTGTCTTGACTTGTGTAGACTCGACAACGGCGCCAAAAATGGCTTCTTGTTGGGAGTCAAATCTTGACTTGACTTGGCGCACACCTCCCCAGCAACGGCGCCAGAAATCCTTCTTGCTACCCCTTGAGCACTGCGTTGGTTTTCTCTTGAAGAGGAAAGGGTGATGCAGTAAAGTAGCGTAAGTATTTCCCTCAGTTTTTTAGAACCAAGGTATCAATCCAGTAGGAGGTCACGCTCAAGTCCCTTGCACCTACACAAACAAATAAGAACCTCGCAACCAACGCGATAAAGGGGTTGTCAATCCCTTCACGGTCACTTACGAGAGTGAGATCTGATAGAGATGATAAGATAATATTTTTGGTATTTTTATGATAAAGAGTAAAAGTAAAGAAAGCAAAGTAAACAGTAATGAAAATAACGGGAGATTAATATGATGGAAAATAGACCCGGGGGCCATAGGTTTCACTAGTGGCTTCTCTCAAGATAGCATAAGTATTACGGTGGGTGAACGAATTACTGTCGAGCAATTGATAGAGTTGAGCATAGTTATGAGAATATCTAGGTATGATCATGTATATAGGCATCACGTCCGTGACAAGTAGACCGACTCCTGCCTGCATCTACTACTATTACTCCACACATCGACCGCTATCCAGCATGCATCTAGAGTATTAAGTTCATAAGAACGGAGTAACGCTTTAAGCAAGATGACATGATGTAGAGGGATAAACTCATGCAATATGATATAAACCTCATCTTTTTATCCTCGATGGCAACAATACAATACGTGTCGTTTCCCCTACTGTCACTGGGATCGAGCACCGCAAGATTGAACCCAAAGCTAAGCACTTCTCCCATTGCAAGAAAGATCAATCTAGTAGGCCAAACCAAACTGATAATTCGAAGAGACTTGCAAAGATAACCAATCATACATAAAAGAATTCAGAGAAGATTCAAATATTGTTCATAGATAATCTTGATCATAAACCCACAATTCATCGGATCTCGACAAACACACCGCAAAAGAAGATTACATCAAATAGATCTCCAAGAGAATCAAGGAGAACTTTGTATTGAGATCCAAAGAGAGAGAAGAAGCCATCTAGCTAATAACTATGGACCCGAAGGTCTGAGGTAAACTACTCACACATCATCGGAGAGGCTATGGTGTTGATGTAGAAGCCCTCCGTGATCGATGCCCCCTCCGGCAGGATGCCGGAAAAGGCCCCAAGATGGGATCTCACGGGTACAGAAGGTTGCGGCGGTGGAATTAGGTTTTCGTGGTGCTCCTCGATGGTTTGGGGGTACGTAGGTATATATAGGAGGAAGAAGTAGGTCGGTGAAGCCACGAGGGGCCCACGAGGGTGGAGGGCGCGCCCCCTGTCTCGTGGACGCCTCGTTGGTTGCTTGACATCCACTCCAAGTCCTCTGGATCACGTTTGTTCAGAAAATCACGTTCCCGAAGGTTTCATTCCGTTTGGACTCCGTTTGATATCTTTTTTCTGCGAAACACTGAAATAGGCAAAAAAAACAGCAATTTGGGCTTGGCCTCCGGTTAATAGGTTAGTCCCAAAAATAATATAAAAGTGTATAAATAAGCCCATTAAACATCCAAAACAGAATATATATAATAGCATGAAACAATCAAAAATTATAGATACGTTGGAGACGTATCACCACCCACCGTGCGACTGAGACAACAGTGCTTCTGGCACTTGTTTGAAACGCACCAAACTGATTGTAAAGAACTCTCCTGGTTTCAAATGGGTACATAAGAGAATCAACAACCGGAGCCTACATCCCCCCAAATGTCCAGTCAGCGTGTCCGGTCACTATCTAAAAGAATATTGCCACCCAAGCAGCCTAAATATTCGGTTGACGGGTATCCCCGTACCGGATCCATATGTAGGGAGAATATGCTGAAACTCTTGGACGCGTCGCCACATTGGGACTGAGGGATGGGCCCACGCTGAAACCCCTCGGTCTGACGGGCGCCTCCTCCAGCTAGTTGAGGACGCATACATGTCGCCACTTCGGCGCCCCGCCCGAGGGATAAGTCCAGCTATTTAAGTCAAACGGTGACGCAACCCTAGCCCCGTCTCATTCTCATCCGTCATGTATGCGCTGCCGTTGCCCCCTACTCTCTCTATTCCACTTTGAATCTGAGGTCCACCAATGTCGACGCCGTCATGGTCCGCAGCAAGATCATCTACCACAAGCTCCCGACGCCGGATCGTCGGGCGGAAATCCAGCTGGAGATCCGCGCCACGGAGGAGGCCCGTGCCACACGTTGCGTCGCACACATTGCGGTCGGCCTACCTCCGGATAGTCCGAACGAGGAGGTGTCGGAGCACGAGAAGGTGGAGGCACCGGAGCACGAGAAGGTGTGGGCGGAGCAGAAGGAGATGGGGCGGAGATGGTGGTCCCGAAGTAGGAGAAGGAGGATGAGGCATCGACGCCGGAGTAGGCCGAATTCGGGACGGTGGACGCACTTGCGGAGTTCGAGCTCGCCCAAGTGAAGGAGGCGACAGAACAGCGGGTCATCCTCGACTCCATCCAGTCCAAGACGAAGGTCGAGGCGAACCGCCGCATCCTCCACGAGGCAGACATGGAGCTTGAGGAGGCCTTCGCATCTGAGGAGGACGACGAGGAGACACCGCCGTTTCGCCCGGCCACCAATGACCACAGGGCCAGTGGCTCCAGCACGAATGTCATCTACATATCTGATAACTAGTAGTGTAGGTGGTAGTGGACGCGGCGTTTTGGCTCTCGGCTGCATCTACACCCGAGGTGAACAGTAAATTTGTTTAAAATAGTAAAAGAACAAAAAAATCCGATTTTTTTATGATGCTAGATGCTAACGAGCGTGAATCATGTGCCAAATTTCGTCGAGTTTAGACATTTCAGTAGCTCTCATGAAAAAAAGACAGATTTTGGGGTGTAAGAAAGTTTACTGTCCCGTACTATTTTGATCAATTTTGTCTTTTTTGCCATGAGCTCCTCATATGTCCGAACAAGCTGAAATTTTGCAAGAACAACACGCATTGGAACATCTTCCACCTAAAACAATTTCAATTTTTTTTTAATTTTTTTAGTTTTTTTTTAATTTACTGTTCATCAGGTGCAGATGAACCTGGCACCGAATTGAATATTCGAGGTGGTAGTTTGCTAGTTTCTACTATGTTCTATGTACGTAGATCATGGATGTTGCATGCCTTTGTATCAAAATGGAAATAGTCAAATTATGAGTGTGCTTGTGATGTGTAAAATATAAGGGAAGTGAGAGCATCTGCAGTCGGGCACCCTAAAGCCACCTCAAACGTCCGGGCGAACGGGCCAATCACTGCCCGGTCATGAAATTTTGACCCAAACAAACGCCCAGGCTGTCCGGCACCCCTCATATCCAGCCTAAATATGGGACGGATATGGGGACGCCCGGTGTGTCCGCCACGTCGGACCCGGCCCGCACTGGCCCACCCGACCCCACATATATTTCTCCCCATCCGCTCCGGCGACTAGCAGATCCGGCTCGATCCCTACTGTGTCTTCGACCGGTACTTCCGCGACAAGGACGGCAAGGGCAAGGGCAGCCGTGGATGTTCTTCTCCAGCATAGCCAAACATGCCAAATTTTGGTACTCCGATGGCATTGTTTAATGATGTAATAGCCGGACGATGTGTCTACCATCGACGTAGTTGCATGACTTTGTATCGTAATTGAGGTGTCCAATTGTGAGAAGGCAAATTTAAGACTTGACCGGTCAGTGTCCGCGGACACGTCCGGGCGCGTCCGCGGGCGTTTGAGGGGTTGGATTTGCCAAGTCCGGTTGAAGATGCTCTGAGCGTGGTTGTGATGTGTGAAATATAAGAGGTGATCGGGCGTTGTCTGCAAACGCAACCGGACACGTCGGCAAACTTTGCATTTTGAGGGAATTCGGAAATCTTTATTCAACGGAAACCGCCCCGGCATCATCTGCTAGGAGGCAAGTTACAAGGAAAGTAGGCGTCTGTGACCTCTAGTTTTTTTGCTTGTTTGGCACAAAGGTGGGCAACAGTATCAGCTGGTCTCAGTACATGTTGAACATAAAAAGAAATAAACGATCCCCGGTTTCATGTAAGATAGGCGCCACTAAACTTCTTGAATCAAGGCGCGAGTTCCAGATTGACTATCTCCGTGCAATCAGTCTGCATAATGATCTTTCCATAGCCCCGGAGCTTGGCAAAAATATACCATCGCGAAGAGCCAAAGCTTCAGAAATAAGAGGGTCGGTAGTAATCCCTAGGTAGTGTTTACACCAAGAGTGGAGACAGTTCTCGCCACTCCCCCGCCCCTCCTCTTCTTGCGTCCACTGCAATGCTACCATCTGTATTGATCTTTATGTAGCCTTCATCTGGTGGACGCCCCCATGGCCATGGCCAGGCAAAACGCGAAGCGTGCAGATGCGTAAAACAAGAATACCTGCTTTACGGTCACCATTGACAGCAAGGAGAGGCCTGCGCGAGATATCTCGACCAAAGTTTCCCCACCAGCAAGAACATCAAGCACATCTACAAAAATCAAGCAATAAACTAGAGAACACACATCAGTTTAAGTTCAACTGACTCATATATCCCAAAGGGTTCCTCTGCTCCTATTCAACTTTTCGACCAAAAAAGGTTTGAATGTACCCATATACCCCGACAGAACTGCAGCATTCAGCATATATCCATGAACAGCTGAACCAGGTAAAACTTATGAGACGGAGCTGACTCTTTCTTCACAAAGGTAAAAAAAGAAAAGGCAAAGATGACCACGAGTTCAGTTTTTCTTTGCCCCAAGCGAAACCAAGTCTGCGGCAGCATCACCACCAGGTGCCTCAGTTGGAGGAGGCACCGAAAACCCTGATCCTCTCCTCGATCTTGGCGTTGCAGCTGGGGCAGCGAACTGCGCCTTTCTCCTCATGCTGCTTGTTGCAGCCGACACAGAGCACCTGGTGAGCACACTGCAGCAGCATCACGCAAGCCTCCTCCCTCTTGCAGATAATGCAGCCTCTGCGGCGGCCTGTATTCTGGATAGGCTCCTGCTGCCTGTTGGATGCGGGCGGTGCCTTCTGGTTGGGCTGCTTGGGTGCCCCCGCTGCATTGCGGTCAGTCATAGCCGGAGGATAGGCTGATGGAACTGTCGGCGCATTTGCACCCATGGACTTCTGCAGACGGGATAACTGATCCTGGAGCCTCCGGAGGTCATCTTTGTAGCACTGGGACTCTACTTCTGTCTTCCGGCGAATTTCTTCAAGTCGGCGATCAGCATCAGCTTTCGCAGATTCCCGCTTCCCACGTTCCTGTTCTGCAAGTGCCAAGTTGTCTTCTGTGGCCTTTGTGTCTTCTCTTATTTTAACCTACATACCAAACACATGTTACAAATCAATCTGTCAGACAAATAAATACCCAAAATGTGCGAGACACATTGAAAGCATAGAAGTGTGATATCAACAGTTTCAAAAATGAAGTTATGGTACAATGTAGTAGTTGTGTAGATAATGAATTTATTACTCCCTCCGATCCATATTAGTTGTCGCTGATCACTAATATGGATCAGAGGGAGTAGTTATATTATAAACCAGAAAACAAGAATAACAGTTTTAAATCCCCAATAGGGATTTCTGAGACACGTAAACTAGTTAACGGTGCAATAACAATATTGTAATGTGCACAAACCA
Source organism: Triticum aestivum (assembly GCF_018294505.1). Classification (NCBI taxonomy): domain Eukaryota; kingdom Viridiplantae; phylum Streptophyta; class Magnoliopsida; order Poales; family Poaceae; genus Triticum; species Triticum aestivum. Next base: position 309,251,633 of record NC_057808.1, on the reverse strand, counting down.
ATAATAAACTCCAGTGGAAATAGAGGAAGAAGGTTTGTGATAACTGACCAAATTAACATGAAGTTAAGAAGCATGAAAGGAAACAAATAAAACAGAATTACAGATATCAAATAACCCTGTTTAGTACCTACCGCTTTGAAAGAAAACTTAACAACTGTACTTCTAACCTAAGATTACAATGGAATAACTGGTGCAATCAATATTTTAGTTCTGACAGGCATTAACAGGCAATTAGCATTAACTACATTCTCGCTACACTATCATAATAAATAAAAGATGGTGGCACATTTTTATTTCTGTGATAAATCAAACGGCTGAAAGAATTTATGATGAGATGGACGCACAAGAACGCAGGAAAATCAGGTAGTGAGGGGGCTTCTATTTAGATATAGTAGATTCAAACAGCAAGGCCAGCAAAGCAGCCAAGGTTATAACGTACTCCCTCTGTCCCATAATGTAAGATCAAATATACTCACATATTGGATGTAATAACGTCTATATTATGGGACGGAGGGAGTAGAAAGAAGCAACAATCTACAGTTGACAAATAAGGCCCATAACCTCTGAGTTAAAAACAAATGCTAAAGTTCCAAAGCACAGCCAAAATTTGAGAAAGCATGCGCAATGTTTTAACAGAACACACCACAAAGGTATACTTTTGTCCATGTAATGAATTTACCGAAAGGCTAGCATACAATTCTATTTTATATTCTTTTTCAACCATCCAATGGTTATATACATCAAATAGTTATATACTGATTTGCTACTTTAAACAAGCAATTATATTCAGAAAGGGAACTGAGGGAGGCACTCTAACATGATTCCCAATTTCTCATGGTTACCTGGCAATCTGGGACTATAGTATAACCAGGCCAGCGCAGAAGATCAAAATGCATAGCACGCCACAAGCAGAAAAAACATGGGAGGGCATAGGCTTGTTCTATGTGTTGTTCACACTATTTTTCAGGATGACGAGTTTTGACATTATGATTTTGACTAACAAGATAAAAACAAGACGAATCATTAGTAAAGCATGTAACAATACTGGCCCTCACAGCAAAGCAAGAAAGTTGCAGTTACTAAGCAATAGCTTACAGTTATGGATGAACGCTGATGCTGGTAGCTGCATGACACAAATTTTTTAACAAGAACAGTGATGAATGATAGCTACACCAATGCCGATCAACAAGTGGCAGGGTCCCCCAGTAACTACCATCTAGCACCAACAGACGAGTACATAATCACTGGCTGTGCTTGTTCACTATTAAGCCTGACCATCTTGTGCTAACTCTGGAACAACAACCATGAGAAGACGCATAACAATTTGTATGCCTAAATAGTTTACTTCTTATCAAATTATTAGGCTTTTACCACCAGTTGTACTCCTATAAGAGGGCACCATAGCCCATCAGGATCATTACTACTTTATAAGATGACCAGCTGAGCATGAAGCGTAGTGGTTAGCTCCAATGCAGCTACAAATGATATAAACCCAGCAACCTCTCCTAGTAGGAAGGATGTGCTTGTGACCTGTTTGTAACTGCTAGCTAATAAAAAGTAGAAGCACATAAAGCTTATAGACACTAAAGCAACAATCATGATAGACTGTGCAAAATTAATCTCACCTCCATATTTCTTATTGACTTGTTGACCCCAGCCAGCTCCTTATCTGCCTGTGCGATCTTCGCCTTGCATTCAGCGATCTCCTCCTGCAGCTTGGCCTTTTGCCGCTCCCACAGCTCAAGCTTTTTGCTGTCTTTCTTCTCTTTCTTTAGCAGTATCTGGCATTGCCGTTCAGTCTCCGATGCACTCAGCTTCGCGGCTTCCATCTCAGCACGTATTTCCGCATTCTCCATTTCCAGTTTCTGCACACTAGCATTACTCCGGTCAAGCTGCCCACTCTTCTTCTTCAGCTCATACTCCAGACGAGTGAGGCGCTTCATTGTTTCATCCTCAAGTGACTGCTTATCATTCTTCCGCCGCTGGTTATCATCATGCTCCATCCGCAGCATGCGCAACTCAGTGAGATCATTGCCAAGTTTACGAGCAGCCTGTACCGCCTTCTTCTGGGCCCACTCCTTGCGCTCCTTGAGCTGCTCCTCCATCTCCCGCGTCTGTTTAATGAGGTCACGCACCATCTCATTCTTGGGATCAGGCTTCTCCGCAGGAGGGTCCTTCTTGTCAATGTCCAGCGACTCAAGCTCCATCACCACAGACTCGATGAGATCATCGGTGGACACCTTCATAGCAAATGACTGCTTGGGCTGCCCCTGCCCATCTGGGGCAGCAGGGGCCGGGGCAGCGCTGCCGCCGGACCGTGACCATGTGTTCTTGACGCAGGAGACCACGCCAGCAGTGCTCTCGGTGTGCGGGCGCGTGCTGTCAGTGTGGGCGCGCATCGCAAGACGCATGAATGTTTCAGGGTCAAACATGTGGTTCTCTGTGGCCGTGGTCGCATGGAAGTGGCAGTAGCCACGCTGCCCTGGGGCGGGGGCGGCCGGGGAAGGCGCATCACTCTCGGCGGTGGAGAAGCCAGAGTGGGGCGACTTATCGGTGAAGGAGGCTCCCATGTTGATGGCCTGCTCGAGGCGGAGGTCGTTGGCGAGGAGGCACCACATGGCCTCGACACGGGAGATGGTGGGGCGGCTGCTCTGAAGGAGGCAGACGAGGCCCGCTAGGGAGTACTCCTCGAGGCGGCGGAGGTCGGCAAACCCACCGGCTCCGCCGGGGGCGTCTGGATCGTTGAGGAAGGAGCGGGCGTTGGCGACGATGTTATCGACAGGGTCGTCAAGCTTGCCGTAGCAGTGGCCCGCGCGGAGGACGGCCCGGAGCGCGGAGTCCTCGGCGTAGCCGAGCTCAGCGAGGCCGGCCAGCGCCGCCGCGTAGGCCTCCTCCAGCCTCTTGAGGAGGCGGTCCTCCAGCTCGTCCGCCGTCGAGCGGCCCCACGGAGAGACGTCGTCAGAGGCCTGCGCGGACAGATCGGGATCGGGGGTGGGGTTAAGGGCGAGCAGGGTCGCTGGCGTGCGGACGGGGCGGCCCTTGCGCGCGGCGCGGGACCCGCGTTCGCGGGGCTGGCCGGCCATCGGAGGGGCGACGGCGGCCGGAGGTTTTAGGGTGGGGCGAAGGCGATCGGCGATGGGATCGGAGTTAGGGTGGATGGGCGGCGCGGATAGCCGGATACCACGTCGATGGGTGTGCCTAAATGGTGACCGGGTCTGGGGTGGAGTGGTAACGGAAGAGGAAACAACGAAGGGGAATGGCTTTGCTTCTGGGCTTCGTGGGGCCCTGCCCCTGGGTTATCTATGGGTTTTTAGGGCTTTGGCACAATCCTGTTCGAGAGGCCTGGTACAACTACAATATGTTCACCATTGTGCTCAAAATAAAAATGCGACTGACTTCCTTGTCTCGGCGCCTCAGATCTAAATTTGTCTTATCAATCATCTCATGTGTTATAGTCTCCATTTTCTTGTTTTGACATCATTGTTGACGATCCTAACTTTATCGTATTCACTACATAGCGAATGCAATGAATTGTCATCTTCGCACCATCGCCTATCAACGATCTTAAGTGTCTTCGATGTAGTTTAGAAAAATAAGATGAATGGTAAGTAAATCGCTAATGAAAGTGGCCACTAATGTATTCCTTCTAACTTGTCATTTTTCATCACCTTCTCTCAAGGCTCTTTTCCCCTATTTCGGAAATCAGTCCGTGTAAAAAATTATGTTATACCATACCGGCACACATTATTGTTCTTACCTGCCGCCCAAGAAATATAAGACAAAGGCGGTAATGAACCCGGTAGACGAAGCGTCGTTATTCTCCTCATTATTTTTTTGGAGGTATACGTGTGTAGCTTCAGGATTATTTAATACTAACCAAAAAACCTTTTTCTGGCAATAAAAATATTACTTGTCACTGATTGTAGGTCTACGTCAATTTTGGTTATAGGGACAAAATGAAAGCGCATCTAGGGACAAAATGAAAGCGCATCTTCGGAACATCTCGGTTGGATAGACATGAAATTGAATGCACAATAGTGGAGGCAGAAAACCGTAAGGCGAGAAAAATCTACGCGAACAACTTTGTCTCTAGACTTGAAGAGGAGCTAGACTACTCAGTTGTTGAAGCTTTTGGGAGGTTGCTACCACCCTATATATCGACTTCCAATATTTGCGAGTGGCATCAAAAACCTACCGCCATGCATTTAGATTCCTAGAAACCTTTTATTTCCACCTTACATATTATCGTCTTTGCCTCTAAAATCTTACTTGTTTAGTCCTTTTCTTACATTGCATTTTTGCTATGACCATAACACATCATCAAAAGACATGCCTAGCAACATTATAGTGGACTTTCCACCACCCGTCACAAACTTTGTATTGTTCCAAAAGATAAGGTCGGTGCTTAGAGAACCCTTGATTTCTAGGGTATCGGTTGGTGAGTAGTTCCGTTGTTAACTAACTCCATTCCTAATAGGTAACTTTTTTTGTGAATTCCTAATACTTAACATTATGAACCATGCAGTCGAAATTCTCTAATTTTAACTTGCAATACGCAACAATACATCGTGATTGAATTATATGAAAATAATATTATAGATTTGTCATTAATAAGAATTAGTTTGTAGTTGTTTTATGTCTTTTTTACTGGAGATGTAGAAAACCAATGGCCAAAATTGCATCTTAGAAACTACTCTCCTGTCAAAAAGGCATCTAATTATAAATCGTGAGTGTTCTTAATAATGTATACCCCATGCTCCTATTTGCCCTAATATTGTGCAATGTCAAATTTTATAAGAGGAAAGATGCTTTACAAATTGAACCAATTTACTATTTCTAGATTCCTGTGGTCGGGGAACTATGTGCAACTTTAGGTTAGGTTGTGGTTGTACATTTCAATGATGAAAATCACATGATCAAAGTAATCGCTTGATAGAGAATCAATACCTAAATTCAAAATAATCTACGGTTGCTCGCACAAGCAGACAATTCCATATATGTACCACATCATTGGATCCACACAAAATTTGAGACCTCTGTCTCTCTCCCTCCCCCCCCCCCTCTCAGCTGCAGTTGATCCAGGACACTTGCATAGTTGTCATCATATGCATGTGCACGATGTTAGAGCGTTGTTGATGGTCACGAACCACTACCAGACCCGGCATAACCGTTAATGTCAAACTCCATGAGTCATCTGCATGGATGCTACGCAGAATGGTCGCCAACCACTGTTAGATCTGGCATCACCACCGGTGTCACAAACTCTAGCATAGTTGACTCCTACCTTCCCCTTTCCACCGGGTCCGCACTACCATGAAGACGCAATCCTAGCGGCATGGCATATGTGAAGAGGGGAAGTGTGGGCATAGGAATTGAAACAACCGGAACAGCGAGTTCTGCAAACTTGGAGGAAACCAGACATAGGATGGGTGAAAGCAAATGCTGATGGAGCAATGGCGAAGAGCAAAGGGTCGGGAGCGGGAGGTGTAGTCCTTAGGGACTGCCATGGTGAATTCTTAGAAGGAGCATGCCATTTTTTCCCGGCCGTCGTGGATCCTGAAGTGGCGGAGCTGCAAGCGTGTCGCCGAGCCATACTGCTTGCTCAAGAGCTCAATGTGCAGAAGCTCATCCTCGAGACGGACTCTAAGGAAGTGGTCAGGAAGCTGCTAGATGTCAACAAAGATTTCTCTCACACTGGGCATCTGGTACATGAAATCAAAACCTTGCTTGGAGCGGTTCAGGAGCACCGTGTTGTTCGGCGTAGGAGTGCAAATAAAGTAGCACATGTCCTAGCTAGGAAGGGTTGATGTAAGTCGCTTTGTAAAACTTGGCTTTATGTGCCCCGGAGTGTGTCCGCTCCGAGGTTATAGAAGAGATAAACTATGAATAAAAGAGCAACAATTTCCCCTAAAAAAAGACTTCTCACTTACACCTTATTTTCAAAATAGTGGACTGAGACAGCTAGGCTAGGATGTTGAAATGTTTTTATGTGACTTTTCAAGTTGAAAAATATAGGGCTGAAAGTTTATGCATGAATTTGGAGGTTGAAACGTCTAAGACCAGACAACCGCGTAGGATGCAAAGATTACGCATATATACAGATCAAATTCCATAAAAAGGTAGAAAAGCATGTCTACTGACAATTACCAAAACTGTGATGCAAAAATTACGTATATACAGATCAAATTCCATAAAAAGGTAGAAAAGCATGTCTTCCGACAGTAACCAAAACCATGATGCAAAGATTACTCATATACAGATCAAATTCCATAGAAAGAGTTTGTCTTCCGACAGTAACCAAAACCATGATACGGTGAGTGATTATTTTTTTCTGTTCTTTATATCATGGTTTTTGCCCTGTATCACCTGTTCATGCACGTTCGTCAACTATTCCACTGCACTGCGAATAGCGCAAAGATATCTAGAGTAAATTGGAAAAAAGGTTTCCTGTTGTGATCGAGCACTCGATCATCTGTGCCACACAAATGGAAATTTCAAGACGCACAGAAGTATATCACTTGCATTGCGTCTTCAAGGTAAAGCTCATTCACAAATTGATGATGTTTAAGATAGAACTAAGGTACTGTTCTGTTCAATTTACAACACCAATCAAGAGCAAGACAACATTCTCAATAGTCTGTCATAGCAACTCACACAGACCAAAGAACACGGCGAGGGCAACGGCTAAATTTTGGCCTTGCTCTCCATGCGGACAATACGGTGACACCAGACATACTTTTGAAAGCTACATTTTTATGAGCTTTCAGTAGCAGACTCATATAGTTTCCACAACTTAATTTAGCTTTTGCAGGGCAGCAGGCAAGCGGCTGCTTCTGTTGTTGTTGCTGCTTCCGACGACAAGCACAATGAGAGCAATCTTACTAGATAACAATAGATAGCACCAAAACCTGAAAGACAACAGATGCTTGGATTAGGAAGGCACCATAGTTGCGAGTTGTTTGTACTAGCCATAATGAAACGTCACCTTTCTAAAGTCAGGAAAAGGTAAACAAATCGCAGATTGCTAATGATTATGTGTGTACGGCATATAGATTGAGCACTGAGGCAGGAAATTTTCTAATTTTTTTCTTAAAAGAATATCTTGGGGTGGCTACGGTACATACAACTTTTAGTTACAATTCCTGTCACTGTTTGCCCACTACACCACTCCTGTTTGTAGGATAATTAGGGAATGGTGAGAAAAGTTGTTTAATTTTCACATCATAGTTATTCTTCAAAAAAATCAAATGTTCTTACATGCATTACACTACACTTATTAGAAGGAAACCACAGTTAAAATAGATAAATAAAGGGACAGCACTTTTTGTCTGCAAACCTGTTTCTCAGCTTTTCTCGTACGCATCTTCCCTGTGACCACCACTCTTCCATTCAGTTTCATCATCTGCTTCTCTCCTTTCATCATCTTCACCATCGCTTTCACTCACTGTCTCCCACTCAGAGTCATCGGCCTCTTGACCAAATGCATCACTAGCATCTCCCTCACAATGGATTCCACCATGTTTTAGGGATGATTCCCTGAATAACCAAGCAGCACGCATCTGCTTCTTTACCAATCGCTCAGCGTAATCAGGAACCTTGTTTTGCCTCAAGGATAGATCAGGATCACTGGACTGAGAGCATTCATTTATAAACAGAATTGCATCCAGCAGGCTCTCTTTGGCTAAACCAAGCATATCATATGCTTGAGCTCTTCTCCACAAACTTTTGGCATGTCGATTCAACGGACTATGAAGGCACAACGCACGGGTAGCATCACTGATGGCAGCCAAAGGTTGCTGCAGGAGAAGATAACACTGAGCTCGGTTGCTATGAAGCACCACTCTTTCTTTCTTGGACTTCATTGGACACAATGCGAGTGCTTCAGAGTACTTAGCTGCAGCTCCTTCTATATTTCCTGAAGAGAACAGAGAATTTCCTTCCAATTTTACAACCAATGCTGCAGCTTGTTTTATATGAAGATCCTCCTTCGGCATATTCTTTTCCGATTTCAGTTTCTGCTTGAAACTCAAGAGCTCATCAATTTCTTCTTTGGTGTGACTACTAATTGAATTCCGTGAATTCCCATTTTGTTGCATACACTCTTGGAGGACTGTGACAATAGTGTCACCCAGCCTTTTGTAATCACCAAGTGTGGAAATATCTGCTAAATCTATCAGTGTCGGGGCGATTTTATCTATAACCTGTACACATGGGAAAAGCAACTAAAGTTATAAAAACCAAAGCTAAACAAACAATTATGTGTTGCATCCAGACAGGACTACAGCAATGATAAAGGCCTTTTTTAGCTAATAACCAGCAACAGTAACCATTCTGAACTAGCATTAACAAAAAGAAAGCAGACAAGCTCGCACCAAACAATATCTGAAATGCTTAACAGTTGAAATCATTATACCGCTTAAACAGACAATAGATGCAGCACCCTAAGCTTAACAATAGTATTTTAAGATAATAAAAATAATCAGAAATTGGTAGCTCAAAATACCCAGCTCTTCATTTCCAAAGATTTACAAAGAGTTATGTAATTTGCAGTTATCTCCAACGAAATTTAATGTTACAAATCCAATATAGAAAGTGAAATTTAATATCATTTCTCAAAAATTGTCAGCTCAAAATACTAGTACAACACTTCATTTCCTAATGTTTATCAGAAATTATGTAATTTACATTTAAACTGTACAAATTTTCTTGTTATCATTTCCAAGGAACAACAGATACTTGTCGATATCTTTAAAGCTCAAGCAATTCAACAAATATAATCCAGGCAATTTCAATTAGGGCATGGGAATGGGCACCATGTGACAAGACCCTAAATTAGAATTCTTGATCATGTTTAAGCATCCCTTCGAGCATTGTGTAAAAAAATTGAATGTCTTACCTTATGATATGTACTAGGATCCTGCACTAACCAGAGTAGACAATCAATGGCCATGTATTGCCAGTCATCTGAAGAACGAGCAATATTACATAAAGCTTCAATGACACCAGAAATATTAGCAACATGACCTCGTCCAAGCTTGCTCTGGCAGATTGTTCTTAGTAAACCAACACCAGCAGGTGAGTTCTCATTCACAAGTCCACCCCACATACCAGGTAACTTAGCTAGAAATTCAGGCTTGCAGATATCATGGAGAAACTCAGGCTTAAATGCAAAGCAGTTTATGAGCTGCAAAGACCAGCACTGCAGTTGGCTAGCCCATTCCTCAGCTTTACGAGATTCCATTTCAGCACCACCCATACCACGTGTAAGAAGATCACAGTGGTAGCCAAGTCTCCGATCTACGAATTGGTAAAAATGAGAGTACACAATTTCTAGAGAGCTTGAGGCAAGTTGAATTGCAAGTTCAAGCACTTCTCCATGATCAGCAACAGCAGGAAATGTACTAGGGTATGTAGCCAAATGCCCCAAAGCTCTGACAGCAACTCTTTGCTCCACCCAGGTCAGCCTACCTCTTAAGAGTTCAACTAATGGAGGTATTACTCCGGCACGAACAGCGCGTTCTGCAAACTCCTCCATATTCATCGTATAGGATCCAATAACATGTGCTGCATAATATGGGATGTAGATATTCTGATCATGTGAAAGCCAACGCCTGTTTTTCAGGCCCTTCCATATTAGAGCTGCCATGCACTCAAATATTCCCAAGTTGATGAATTCAGGGTCATTTGGGTGTGCCATGGCAGTGTTCCAAAGGCCACTGATAGGGAGAACTTGGCCATCATCATCTTGGGAAGGAAGTTCTCTAAAGAATTTCAGCACACTTGCTCTTCTTTTGCTAGGGTTTGCTTCCTTCATAACACAGAAGAAACATCCAGGATAAGGGCAATCAGCAGGTATTTTATCCATTAAGAACAGGTCGATCTTATGTGCTTCCTTAGTCAGATCCTCCAAAATTATACTTCAAACTGCATCATGCAATCATATTATCAGCAAAACGAAAGAAAAAAATCTCTTAAGGAACAAAGCATAGTCCAACAGATCATTTAATCCATGGTCAGCATATAAAAACACTTTGAAGTTTGAAGTAGCAAATTAATATAGCATGCTTGATAGCTTATCTTTTATTTCCCCTTCTGTCACTGCTTAAGTATGGTGATTGAATAAGTTATAACTATATGAAGTTGACTGGCAAAAAATTATCCACTAAAAAAGGGGCAAAAATGACCAACACAACACATTAGTGGCAACTCCACCAAAGGAAAGTGAGATTCACCCAAACTTGTTGATATTATATAGGACATGTTCTATTTATTTGCAAACTCTAGCAAAGAGGACTCGGGGAAGTTGCATTTGGTTCAAACATGGGTGATAGCTACATAGCCTACTTCCTATAATCCCTAGCAAAATTCCATCTAACGAGAGAAATGTACAGTAAACTGACAGGGACGTCCAAGTAGTGAGTAAATTAAACCTGCTGATAATGCAAACCATCTTCTGGGGCTCGTCTATCTAAACCTAATAACGCAACATCCCTGTTATACCTGCCATGGAGCTACCCCGGAATCTTCCAAAAGGGTACAGAACGCACTAGATGCGAGGACCTAGGTACCGTTGGAATCTCACAGCAGGGAAACAACATGGAACCACCATGACAAGAAAAAAAATACAACAAAATTGGCACACTAAACCCCAGTGAAACAGCAGCATTGCGTCGCCTCCCCGCTCATCACCAAGGACCGAGACCCCCGGGAAGAGGGGACGCGACTTCCGGAGCCCAAACCCTACCTCGCCAGCCCCGCGCTCTCGCCCCCAGCGCGAACCAAGCAAGGAGCGCCCCAGGAATGCCTACAACTGGAACACGGCGCGGAGAAGAGCAGCACTGAAGGCAGGGGGAAGGGAAGAGAACGGACCGAAGAGGGGACGACTCGGCGCCGGCGACCGGAGCCCCTCGAATGCAGGCCCGGAGGCGGCCGCGCCGGATCGAACCGCGGGCGGAGGCGGGGGAGGGGGCGGGGGCGGATCCGGCGGGGAGGGGTTCCCGGCCGGTGTTCCGGGGAGGAGCTGCTTTGATTTGGCTCCGGTTTGATTTGATTTTGGAGAGAGAGAGTGTGGGGGGAGGAAAGGAAGGGGGAGGCGGGGCCTATGATAAAATGAAATTATCAGCGCGGCGTGTACCGGCGCTGCAAAGCTGCAAGTTGCGAGCAGGGCGGACCCCCCACCCCAGTGTCTGTCCGTCCTTTGTGTCCACGACGCCGACGGGCCTGACTGACTGCCTGCCTGCCTGGAGTCTGGTCCAGTGCGCGCGTGCTTGTCCACGGATCTCCCGGTTTTACCCCTCACGGGATGGGGTGAGCGGTGCCGTCACACAGTATCTCCGGGCACCACCCTCACATTGGAATATGGAAGACCTAGTTACGGTAGCCTCCGACTAATTTCTCTGCTGACTGACTTCAACTACCCATGTGTTGAGGGGCCTAGTTAACCAGGAAGGAGGGAGCAGTTGGTACTACTACTTGAAACTCGTGTGATGGCGAGCTCGGTAAGAATGTAACCGTTGTTTAATCCACCTGCTGCACGAAGGCATTGATATGCGCATTTCTAGGGCACCTAAACGGTCGGCAACAAAGTAATGCGACAAACAGGCGATGTTACCACTGTAATGCAGTTTACTAAACTGCCAACAACACGAGGCAGTGCCGCTGGAAATATCATTTTGTCTTTCTGCCATGTTCTCCAGCGAATATCAACCAAAACAACACCATTTCGTCTATCATCGTCAACATAAAAGGGTGGGACAAAAATGTGTCAACACAAAATACACAATGGCATCTCAATCTAATCCTGATCAACACCTCATCCACAAAATGTTCTACTCTTGGCTTATTCTCGGTGTACCAAAAAATCCCTAGCAGTTGCTCGATGAAGGGCAAGATTTTTCCCACGGCGCAGTTAACTACTCATACAAGCCAGCCACACTTAAGTCGGACACCGGCTTTGACGAACAGACGCAAGGCAAGGCGGAAAGAGCAGCTTTGAGGATAACACAACAGCATCTCATCCAACGATGTAATCCTACTCCCCGGCCTTCTCCTCCTTGGCAATGTGGAAGCCTTCGATCTTACACGCAATCTCCTCTGCTCCAGCCTTGGGTTTACCATTTGTATCGACCGCCTCCTCAGCATCCACGTTAGGTGGGCTCAGCTGCCAGATCCGAATAGTACCATCTTCCGACCCTGAGGCGTATGATTCGCCACCAGGTGCAAACCGGACGCAGTGAACTGGACCATGATGCCCTTTGTTACAGGCTGCACAATACAACAATACTCGGTTATGTCAGCATGGCAAAGTGTAATTGAGAGGACAAGGAACCAATAATAACTTCTGAGAAGTATACAATTGAAGCACAATCAAACAAGTAACATGACAATACTGCAACATAAATACCATCAAATAGTCAACGCACAATATCAGAAAACACATGAAATAACGATGAGTGAAAATAGTACTAATAAACTAGTCTCGGTGCCGGTGGAACTCTTGCTTAAGATTACATCGATGAATCTCATCATTGAAATATAGAACAACATATTGATCCATTTCCAATGTTCCTTTCCAACTGCTTTATAATATAATACTAGCAAAATGCCCATGCGTTGCACGGAACATCAAGATGCATTTGTATGAGTAGTTTATCTTGTGGGAGATAAGGATGAACGAGGCAAGGCCTTATCTGTAAATGTGGAGAGAGGTGCGGGTATCTTTTGTAAAATTGTCATAGTTTGCTTTCTATCCGTCAGATATAGATCGGACGGTCTATATTACAGGATGGCAGGCACACCATCATCACCAACTCGGTTTTTTATAAGAGTAGTAGATAATATAAATACAGATTTGGCAGCAATGACTACAAGGTGCAACGAATTGTATTGCATGAATTCCTTTTCAGAGTTAATGACAAGTGCAACAAGAATGACCAGATAAATGTAGAATAAAAGCTCGCCATTCAAGGAGATTAACTTCTGAACGCAGAATTTTAGTTTCATGGTCTTAATTGTAACTAACAGCAGATTTCATGTGCAGAAGCTACAAATAAGATGAAACCAAAATAACATGTGGTGCTGGTGTTTCTGTTTGGATAATGCAAAGTTGCAAACCACGCTGATTGAACAGAAGAATGGATGATTAAATGTTCAAATAGATTGACTTACTTATTTCTTCACCGGTGAGGAAATCAAATACATGAACCCACATATCTTCTCCTCCAGCAATGAATTTGCTCCCGGACTTCGGTTCAAGTGAAGCTGACTCCACAATAAACGACATATCATAGCTTTTAACAAGCCCAAAGCTGCAGGGTAACAACCAAAAGGTTTGTACGTAAGGAATTGATCTATTCATATGATGCAGAAAAGTGTCAACAGAAAAAGACTTACTGATTAGCATCCCAAAATTTTACACTTGAGCCATCAGCTGTGGTGATGAACCTGCCATCCTGGCTTACTTCTGCACTGGTAACAGGTCCCTTGGTTTCAAGAGTTTGGACAATTTTTTCACTCCTCACATCCCATAACCTGTCAAAACCCATACTAGTTATTCGAGACGGAGAATGCTATATAGCCAACCAGTACATGTTTAGGATACCAAAATAGAGGCATTTCCTCCAGACACACAAACACACCTTACTCCACCCGTATCAGTGCAGGAACTCAGTATAGTTTGGTCATTATGAAGCCAAGCAACAGTTCGGACAGAACCAGGTGATTTGTCAAGTTCTTTCGGAGCAACATCTGGTTTGTTCAAATCATATACACGCAAAATCTTTTCCATACCTCCAGTAAGCAACAGGTGGGTATCCTGCAGTGACATTTGCAATTTAATTAGGTTAAAAACTGCTCATGGAAGACAACAATTGGGTAAAACATGTAAAACGGTCCAGATTTCAGAAACCAATGTTCACTTTTGATAGCTAATATATTTTAGGCAGGAATGAAAAATTAGATTAGATCAGGCTCTAATTTAGTAGACCATAAAGGTAACAACCAACATTAGGAACAAAAAGGGATGCCGCAGGGCTCAGTTTGAATAAGCAATACCTTAGAAAAGGCACATGCACGGACTATATGCTTGTGTTCAAATGAATGTAGTTCATCACCTGTTAGTGCATCCCATACTTTACTGGGAAGAAAAGAAAATGGAGAAGGTGTCAATGGATATGTCAATGAAAACAGCAAGCTAAACTCAGGAATATGAAGATGGGGCCATCTATGAGTATTAACATTAGAGAACTATGATGCTTGCTGATTAGCATTATTTCTTGCAAACATGCTCGTTCTTATTGTCCTGCAGACACTTGCAACAGATCTTTCATTGAATCCATTTTGTACAAAGCCCTGGTTTTGCATCTAGAATATATATTTACAACGGAAGAAATTTGAGAACAGTCTGTGATTTATGTATATGCACATTGACCTACTTATGAATGCCCATTAATTCCTAAGTAGACTTAAGTAGTACAATATTTTACTATGCTGTTTGATTCTTTGGGCCTTCGTACCATAAATGCAGCCAACAGTGGACAAGACTACCAAATTAGCAAAGCATGTGCAGTTTAATGGCTATAAGTGGAATTTGGTTAAATAACTTTGCAATATTCCAAATCAAGATGCAAGAAAACATGCAGTTATTGCGGTACCAGACACACATTAGTGCACCACTACTAGCCATCAACATTTTCCTCATCTTGCCCCTACTTTCACTGCCATGCTGACTGGGCCAACCAGTGTCGTGGTTATCCATGCGTTCCGTCCACGGACGTAGCCTCTTTCCCACCCCCGCCTCCACTCAACCTAACTGGCACACATACGACCCACCACCACCGCAAACTGCCCCCTCCAATCCTGCGTCTGATAGCACCATCAACACCCCCACCCTAATTTAGTAATTCTACAGTCCAGGCCTCAAGAATCCTGGTGAACCAGCCCTAACAAACTGGACCTTAATCCTAACCCTGCCACCAGCAGCCACCTTTGTCTAAGAAGAACACTGCCATTGCGGGAGAAGATAAGGAGCGGAGAGGTGGCAAAACGACTGAGCGAACATACTACCACCAGCACAGAAGCATTACACACAGAAAAAAAAAGACACAATACATAGGATAAGCATCAATTGATACAGTAACTGGAACCAAACAATGCATAAGAAAATCATACGCTGAAAAGTCTGCAGAACCAGAGGCAGCACGCAGAGCATTTGTGTCAAGGCAACAGCTCCAAACAGCACCTTTATGACCTTCAAAAGTCCCAATCCAATCTCCAGTCTCACCATTACGAAGCATTGGATTTGAGTCTGCAAAGGGAAGTACACAATATTAGCTATATTTGATAGCCAGCAATCAAACAAGACAATACATTTCTCTAACACATATTTAAGTTTACTACAGGGTAGAATCTCAAGTGCTATGCTTTAAAGTTTACGTTTCTCTCTTTTCCAGTATTTGTAATATTAATATCAAGCAAAAATTAAGAGACAAAACATCCTCTATCAGCCATGTTACAATATCCTAATACTTATAACAAAAAAAATACATGTATTGGTTATTGTTCAACTCAAAGACAAAAACATCTTTTAATCATTCACTTATTAATTCAAAATTAAAATAACTCGTGTAAATCTAGAAGATACATGCATTTACATAAAAACAAATGGGATGACATCTGCTAGAGATGCAAATAGATGCAGATCCGGTCCCTCTTTTGTCAAATATGGGAATATTTGTTTTGAATCCAACACTGTACAGTGTATATAGATTTTGCAGCAGTACAAGTTTGAGACATCAAAATACACAACCAGATCAATGCACGAAATAGATGTTTAATAATCTATGTACAGTTATCCATAACTTAATATTTTATACCTGTCCTCATAGGTCCATGTTCATTTTAGTGTGTGCCTATATTAGTGTTTTTATATTAGTATGGTTTAACTATGGACACAAACATGACTTTCATACTAGTATGGTTTAACTCCATCACAACTGTGACAGCTTAATGGCGTGTACGAAAAATGAATAGTGAGTATAACACACAATTACAAACCCTCGTTTGAACAGACTTGAAATTACTACTTTCTGCAAATACCTGGAGTCCAGACAATTCAGGGACAGAATAATTCTGTCCAATGTAATAACCATCAATAAGTAGGCGATCCAAACTAATTCTTTAAATCTGGCATCTAGCCTCGGAGACTACGACTACACATGTGAGCTTGTGTGTGGTTGGTGGGGCGGGGATTTGTTGCTTCATAGATATCTTGAATAGCAGTAGACTTAAAAACATACAAATAATTTGAGATGAGTGACAAACTAAGAGGCCACAACTAGAACAAGAGTGACATGAAGAGTACATTGAGACGCTTAGTCCTCCAAATCTGACCTACATGGTAAAAACTGCACTACGTGACAACAAACAAACACAAGATACACTAAATGAAAACAATAAATATAGCATCACCATCGGGGTAATAAACTCTTGAGATATCTATACCTCAAATATCTAAAAGTTCACATGATTGTGGGATGCAGTAGTCATCCTACTTACCAAAATTACAAAATATCAACACATTAGGTAACCATAATCCCTACTAGCTTCCACCCTTCCTATCTCAAACATTTCAAGTTCACATGATCAAGTACAGCAGTAGCCGTCCTACTTATCACCCTAATTACAAACTATAGAATATCAATACATTGGATACATTGGATAACCTCACCATTCAAATTGGTACAGACCACCTTTAAACTGGGCAATCAATCGCACTGATGAGATTACTAAATGAGACATTAAATCCCGATAGAACCCACGGCAGTGGCCATTACTCATCCGCCAAAACAGAATTCGTCTCATCACAAGCACAGGAGCGAGCGTATCATCCATTCCACTGCGCAATAGAATCCACACAACTAACTGCTGCCCTCGCATCGCAAGCCACGGCTAGAGCGGGCGAGAGGGCGGATGGCTTACCCTTGCTGGCGCTGATGAGGAAGTAGCCGTCGGGCGTGACGGGGCTGTAGAACAGGTCGACGACCGGCCGCGAGTGGCCGTGGCAGACCAGCGGCACCGCCGCCTTCTTCTTCTCCATCTCAGCCCCTTCCCCCTCTAACCCTAACCCTATCGATCGGCTCCGGCGGCGCGCGATCGGCTCCCAACCCTAGTCCCTACGAACGAACCAAGAGAATCGAATCGAAGCAAGATAAATTGGGGGAAGTCAGATGTGAATTGTGGCGCGGATCGGCGGCGGGAGCGGATGGGGATGAGGATGATCTGGGTCAGTGGGGGTAGATTTGTACGCGGATTTATTATTTGTTAGAGCAGTGGGTTCGAGCCCGGAGGCCGGCCTAGGGGCACTAGGCGAAAGGGTGGGGAAGGAGGAGCCAAGGGGCGAGGCCGCTTTATATAGACCACACCGACTAGCGCCGAACTTGCTGGGAGATGCTGTTGCCAATTCGCGGCCGTGCAGTGCACATGATGCTGGGCGTTTGGGGATCTTCGGAAAACAAGAAGAAAAAAACATACTACTCCCTTACGTTTCTTTTTACTCCCTTCGTTCATGATTGATGGTAATGCAAGGAGTGATGATCGTCAATTAGGATACACATAGAGCTATGAATATGTGAAATCTTCCATAGATTAAGTGGGGTGCATCTAACTTGCTTGCTCATAAAGACCTCGAGCTTTTGAGTATACGCCGGCCATCATCGTTCTGGAGGACAACAGCCAAGAGGAGATGGTGGATGACGGTCCAGATGGTGGTCAGGGCTCCTGAGCATGGCTAATCTACAATGCCCATGAAGGTTGATGATTACAAAGCCTCAAGGCTACCGTCGTTCCAAGCACGTCCAGGCTCGCCGCGGCTAGGCTTCACTGCTTGTTTGATTGCATTCAATTTGAATAGATAAGGGATTGTGATCAATTAGACCCCCCATTTAGTGAAAATCCTATGCAATCCCATTCAAACCCCTCGAATCCTAACTCAATATGCTTTGTTCGGTCTCAAATCAAAGCCTAGAGCTTCAGTCGATGACTAAATCGAATGTGTGGATGGTATAATTAATGTGTAAATTGACTGCGAGAATGGTAATCAATGTGTACATTGATGCCATCAGGGACTGAGGCCTTGCTGTCGTTGATGAACGCGTGCCTGAGGGGTGATGAAGCCGGTGCACGTCGTCCATATCTTGCCTCTAATGCTCGCCGCCACTGCCTGCCGTTCCAGATATTGTGCTCGTCGCCACTGCCTGTCGTTCAGATCTTGTGCTCGCCGCCACCGATGAGAAAGTGGAGAGAGGGGAGAGTGAGTGGTGAGAGAAGGGTGGGGGGGTTTACGACACGGCTCCGGGAAACAACACGGCGTCTCGCGCCTGCCCCACGCATGCAGCCGCCTCCACCCACGTGCCCTGGGTTGCATCGCTCGGGTCTGACTTGCCAGAAATGACCCATTCGAGCATTCCTCCATAGGAAGAGCTAGAGACGCTTTAAGTTCCGTCTGAGCCAAGATTTTCATGCAGGCCAAGCATCCAAAACAACCCAAAACGATATCCAACGAGCCTGGCTGAGGTAGATGCAGTCTACCGAACACCTCATAGGTGCTTTTCAAGTGTACTAGCTTAATATCCATGTGTTGTCATGAAATAACTTTCATTGACAGACAACAACACATTAAATATCTCACTTTTAATAGTCATTCCAAGTCCCAATTTTTTGTTAAAATGACAATACAATACAAACAAAAAGAGTTCCCACTTGTCCATGATTTGAATCTAGGTTGCCAAATTAAATATAGAAAGGATCATGTCACCACAAGGACAATGAGTTTTTTCAACGGCAATGCCTTCAAAGACGAAGCGGTGCTCAATCGCCGCCGTCACTGGATCCAATATTAATAATCTAGGTTTTCATCCTGAAAAACTAGTCTGAGCATATCCGAGCAATGCCTTCAACAAGGTAGCGACGTAGAACATCGCCATTGCCAGGTATAACAAACACATGTCAGACCTAGGCTTTCACCCCGGAGCTTGAGACCGGGTGCTTGAGTAGCACCACCGTGGATGTCACTTTTTTTTATTAGAAAAGGAGGATGACCCCCGGCCTCTGCATCTGGGAGATGCATACGGCCACTTTTTGATTATTCTCGAGGACCGTACAAAGTATTACAACAATGTGTCTGAATCCACCATCTTGGCAACATATGCCGCTACTCCTATCCAATATGATGAGGGGGTGCTAGCTGGCGCACTACCCAAACCACTCACCTAAGCCTAATATCAAAAGCCGGAAGCCGAAACTCATTCGGAAGCCCCAGCCGAGCCACATACCGGGTCTGGGGCACAATCCGGTCAGACACACTCGTGTGTCGTCGCCGCCATCTTCCACAGGTCCGTCTTCAGATCATATTGAGGCTTCTACCTTGTCAGGCCACTCTGCCATCGACGTCCCCATGACGCCAGACAGCTTCCTCCTCCTGCACGAGTCCATCTCCGCGCATCAGACGCCGAGTCTCCACAGCACCATGCCGCCGAGATCCGCCACCATCGATGTGAAAGATGAAGCACCGCTCCACCAAAGTCGCCGTCCTCTAGTCCCTCGAGCCCGTGTGCACCTCCAAGAATGACGCCCCCATGGGGGAAAACGACACCAGAGAGCCGCCGTCATCCGATCTACTGATCTAGGGTTTCCCCCGGAGGTAGCAGAGAGTGGCCTTGAACTTCTCCACGACGATGCCTTCAGGAAGGGAACGACGCAGACAGCGTCGCCATCGCCGGCCTTGGCAATAGCCAATAGCAGGTTTTCACCCAGATCTAATTGAAGACCTCCATCTCTCGTGCACGGGTCGCCGTCATCCTTGCCGGGATCTGGAAGATCCCGCAAGCCAGATCTCAGCAGGGAGAAGCCCCCCCCCCCCCCCCACCGAGACCCGCCGGCCGAGCAGGGGAGGCCGAGGCCGCGCCCACAGGAACAGATGATGAATCCATGCCCGCGCCGCCGCCCCGGAGTCAGCCCCGCGCGCCAAGAGGCGAGAACCACCACCATGACGCCCGCCGCACCGCCGCCAGGAGCTCGTCGCCGACCACTCCGCAGCACGCCGTGCCGCCGCACCCGCCAACCAGTCCGGCGCCCAGGCCCGGCTGATCTGGCCCGCGCCTGACCACCCGCGCGAGGGGACGAAGGAAGTCCCGCCGCCGCCTGCGCAGACCGGGCTTCGCCCGGCCGCGCCCTCCAGCGGCGGCGAGGGGGAGTAGGGAGGGAGAGGGGGCCGAGCGGAGGAGATCGGGGCGCCCTCCCCGGCCGCCTCGCGGGTGGCGGCGCGGGAGGGATAGTATTAGCTGTTGGACGGTTCTCGATTTTTTTAATAATTTTAACCACCAAAGACCGTGGATGTCACTTGTGTGTTGTCACCACATATTTCGATCCAATAGGTACATGTGATGTGTGATCATGGCCGCTACACAACCATCCCTCCGCGTCAAATAATTGTCCATAGTTTACAACTCTCCACCGAAGTCAACCTCCAGATAGAGAGGAAGGAACCTCGTGAAGACCTTTACGTGGCTACAACAATCTGCAGAGAGTCCGGTGTCGTAGGCTGAGGTGGCGTAGATGATTGAGTGCCCCAATACCAAAGATGATGAACGCTACTACCATCAAGGGATCAGCAGTCCCATATTGGATCCGCTCCTGACCTCCAAGGCATGGTGGCGTCGTCATCACGCTGGAGCCCCATGAAGCAGCACCCCGATGGCCGAGCCGCCTCCAATCACCGCGGATACGGCGACGGCGCCCACGCCCGGCGTCAGCTCCGGTGGGACGGGCAGATCGAGCAGAGTCGAGATCCAACCACTTCGCACCTAGCACGGATCGAGCAGAATCAGAATCCAGCCACTCCACCACGACACTGCCGCTGCTCCAGCCCACTGTCTCTCGTGCTGCCGCAAGCCGGAAGCCACGACCTGCATGCAACGCCCCATCGTACGACCCCACGCCCTTCCTCCTGGCACCTTCGGCCGTAAGAGGGCCCGCCGCCACCGCGGCAACAATGGTTAGTGAGTGTTAAAGGTAGGTCTGGGTTCTGTATACAGTACCTGTAGTATCCGTCTCTCTCTGTATATACGTGTATCTTAGGAGACAAGATACCGATCGCACGCCTTGTACCTATATATATGTGCCTAGTGCACGATCAATCAATTATCGATGCATCAAATCATTCTCTACATGGTATCTATCGCAAGTCGATCTTCCAGCTTCCGCTAACCCTAGCCGCCGCCTCGGGCCGCCGCCGCCGCCGCGACCTCCCGCCGCCGCCGCCGCCCCAAGCCGCCGCCACCACCCCTCCTCCCCGCGCGCGCCACCTCTCCACCGCGCGCCTCCACGCCGCGCCGCCCCTCCCGCCGCCGCGCCGCCTCTCCTTAGCCGCGCCGCCGCCTCTCTCCCCACGAT
This sequence comes from Triticum aestivum, assembly GCF_018294505.1. NCBI lineage: Eukaryota > Viridiplantae > Streptophyta > Magnoliopsida > Poales > Poaceae > Triticum > Triticum aestivum. Next base: position 309,230,186 of record NC_057808.1, on the reverse strand, counting down.
CTCATCGCCATGTCTTCCAACGCCTCCACCTACTCCAACCCCTTCGCCGTCGACCCTGCCGAGATCCGCGACATCAACGTCCATGCACGCGTCCCCGTGACTCTCGACGCCTCCAACTCCACGTACTTCGCGTGGAAGACGTACTTCACGCTGCTCTTCCGCGAGAACAATCTCGTGGATCACGTGGATGGCACCGTGGACTCTCGCACCATGGTGGCCGACGCCGAGTGGACCGCGATCGACGCCACGATCATCCGGTGGTTCTTCACCACCATCTCCAAGGACTTGTTCCACACGGTCGTGAGTGCCAGCGACGACGCCCGCGCCCTGTGGGTCAAACTGAACGGCCTCTTCACCGACAACCAGCTTCAGCGCCGCGTTTTTTTGCAGCAGGAATTTTTTGACTGTCACCAGGATGAACAGTCTATTGATGACTACTGCCGCCGCCTGAAGACGTTGGCGGACGAGCTCCGTGACATTGGAGCCAAGGTGGACGACGACCTCCTCCTCAGCACGCTCACCGCCGGCCTCAACGAGGACTTCGGCAACGCCGCCTCTAACCTCACCTTGATGCCGGAGGAGCGCCGGATGAAGGGGGTCAAGAAGCGTGTGCAGCACCACGCCCTCGCCGCCGGCACCTCCCGCGGCGCCCCTCCACCAACCGCCCCACCCGCGTCGCGCCAGTAGCCGCCGCCACCAGCGCCTCCGGGGTACTTCCCCCTCCCGCTGCCCCCCAGCAGCCAGGTGGCGGACGCAAGCAGCAACAGGCGCCGGGGGAGGGGGGCGTCAGCAGCAGCAGGTGACTCCCCCATGGACGTACGACACCAACCCGTGGACCGGCGTCGTCCACGCCTACTCCATGCCGGTCCCTCGGGCTCCGGCTCCGGGCATCCTTGGGCCCCGCCCGGCGGGTCACCAGGCCCTCTTCGCCGCGCAGACCGCCGCTCCCTACAGCGGCTATGGTACCGCGCCCCCGCCGGCTCCCGTCTACGGGTCCGCGCCGGCCTATGGGACCGCACCCTCCTACGCCGCCGCCGCCGCTCCGGCCTTCGGGGCTGCTCCCGCGCCGGCCTACGGAGGGTTCTACCCTCCTCAGGCGCCGCCGCCGTGGGACCCGGCCTTGCTCGCTGCACTGCACTCCGCCCCGTCACCGAGCTCCTATGGTGGCGGTGGTGACTGGTACATGGACTCGGGCGCCACTGCTCACATGACTGCTCATCCCGGTAACCTCACATCTGCCACCCCCGTTCATACTCCCACCCGTATCACCGTTGGTAACGGTTCCTCCCTACCCATTACTCATGTCGGTCATATGTCTTTTCCTTCTACTTCCACTCCTGTGCATATGTCTAATGTTCTTGTGTCTCCTGACTTAGTCACTAATCTTGTTTCCATTCGTCGCCTTACTCGCGAGAATCCTATAACTGTTGAATTTGACGATATTGGTTTTTCTGTGAAGGACGCCCGTACACGGATGGTGCTCCACCGATGTGATAGCCCGGACGAGCTTTATCCAGTGCATCCCTCCGGCGCCACCACCACCCGTCGCCCCGCCGCCTTCGCCGCAAGTGTCGATCTTTGGCATGCCCGTCTCGGTCATCCCAACTCCACCGTTATGCGTCAGATTCTTCAAAGTTTTTCTTTCTCATGTAATAAAGTCGACGATCACTCTTGCGAGGCTTGCCGTCTTGGCAAGCACGTTCGTCTTCCCTTTAGTGCGTCTACAAAAATTTCCACCTTTCCGTTTCAGTTGTTGCATAGTGATGTTTGGATGTCCCCGGTTGCTAGCAACACGGGCTATTTATACTATCTGGTGATATTGGATGATTTTGCTCATTATGTGTGGACCTTCCCTCTCCGTCGCAAGTCCGACACTCTTGCCACACTCACCGCTTTTTATTCATATGTCACCACATAGTTCGGTCGTCCTATTCTCGCCTTGCAAACTGACAACGGCAAGGAGTTTGACAACGTCGCCGTCCGCAATTTACTTGCGTCCCACGGCACCATCTTTCGCCTCACCTGCCCCTACACGTCTCAGCAGAATGGTCGCGCCGAGCGCGTCCTTCGCACGCTTAATGACTGTGTCCGCACGTTGCTCTTCCACTCCTACGTGCCTCCTCGGTTCTGGCCGGACGCGCTCGCGACCGCCAGCCTCCTCATTAACATTCGCCCTTGTCGTTCCCGCTGGAACTACACCCCTCACCAGCTCCTCTTCGGTGCAGTTCCATCTTATGATGGTCTTCGCATTTTCGGGTGTCTCTGTTATCCTAGCACCGCATCCACTGCTCCTCACAAACTGCATTTTCGGGTGTCTCTGTTATCCTAGCACCGCATCCACTGCTCCTCACAAACTCGCGCCCCGGTCCCTTCCTTGCATCTTCCTTGGCTATCCTCCCAACACCAAAGGTTACCGGTGCTATGATCCAGTCTCCCACCGCGTTTTCACTTCGCGGCATGTGTACTTTGATGAGCTCGTGTTCCCGTTTCAGCAGGTACCGTCCCTTTCGGAGTCTCCTGTGGCGCGGTTCGTCCCTGCCTCCCCCTCTGGCGGACCGCCCAGCCGCGCCCCGGGTCCGGCTCTGCCCGCGCTCCCCGCGCCGGCGGCCCCTGGCGCTGCGGCCCCTGGCGCGGCCCCCGTTGCGGCCCCCGACGCCACGGCCCCCGTCGCCGTGGCCCCCTCGGCCAGCCCCGCCGCGGCCCCCGCCGTGGCCCCCGTCGCCGCGGCTCCCTTGGCGGCTCCCGTCGCCACGGCCGCACCCCTCACCGGTGTGGTCACTCGGGCTCGGACTGGGACCCTGCGTCCCAGCACGCGCTACTCGTCGGACGAGTACGCCTGCGCGGCTTCTACCTCGACGCCGTCCCCGCTCCCCACCTCCGCTCGCGCAGCCCTTCGGGATCCGAACTGGCTAGCTGCGATGCGTGAGGAGTTTGACGCCCTGCAGCGCAACCGTACGTGGCAGCTTGTCCCGCGGCCACCCCGTGCCAATGTCATCACTGGCAAGTGGGTCTTCCGCCACAAGACTCGCCCCGACGGTTCTCTCGAGCGCTATAAGGCGCGCTAGGTGGTGCGCGGCTTTCGCCAGCGCGCCGGCGTGGACTTCACCGACACCTTCGCCCCGGTTGTTAAACCGGGCACGATTCGCGCTGTTCTCCAGCTTGCTGTTTCTCGCGCTTGGCCTGTCCACTAGCTCGATGTGTCTAATGCTTTCTTGCATGGCCATCTCGACGAGCAGGTGTTCTGTCAGCAGCCGACTGGTTTCGTCGACACCTACTATCCAGACCACGTGTGCTTGCTCTCCCGTTCTCTCTACGGGTTGAAGCAGACACCTCGGGCCTGGGACCAGCGGATCGCGGCCTTCCTCCAGCAACATGGGTTCTGGTCCACACGGTCCGATGCCTCCCTGTTTGTCTACCACCAGGGCCACGCCACCGCGTACCTCCTCCTATACGTCGACGACATCATCCTGACTGCGTCCTCGCCAGCGCTTCTTCAGCAGATAACAGCTCGCCTCGGCACCGAGTTCGCCCTCAAGGACTTGGGGGCTCTCCACTACTTCCTCGGCATCGAGGTCGTGCGCCGGGTTACTGGCTTCTTTCTGCACCAGCAGAAGTACGCCTCCGAGCTTCTGGAGCGAGCGGGCATGCTTAATTGCAAGCCTGCTTCCACGCCTGTCGATACGAAGGCTAAGGTGTCCGCCGTCGAGGGCTCTCCGGCGTCCGACGCTCCCTTCTACCGCTCCATCGTCGGTGCGCTTCAGTACCTCACACTGACACGTCCGGACATTCAGTATGCTGTCCAGCAGGTGTGCCTTCACATGCATGCTCCTCGTGACACCCATTGGGCTCTCGTGAAACGTATACTTCGGTACATATGTGGCACCACAGCCATGGGTCTCACCCTGACGGCCTCGCCAGACACCAGCCTTGTCGCCTACTCCGACGCCGACTGGGCTGTGTGTCCCGACACTCGACGCTCCACTTCCGGCTACTGCGTCTACCTCGGGCCCTCTCTGATTTCGTGGTCGTCTAAACGACAACCCACGGTCTCACGATCGAGCGCCGAGGCCGAGTATCGGGCCGTGGCCAACGCCGTCGCGGAGTGTTCCTGGCTACGACAGCTCCTCCGGGAGTTGCTATGTGAGGTCACCAAGGCGACGCTCGTCTACTGTGATAACGTCTCCGCGGTGTACCTCGCTGCCAACCCTGTCCATCACCGACGGACGAAGCACATCGAGCTCGACATCCACTTTGTCCGGGAGCACGTCGCACTTGGTCGTGTTCGTGTTCTTCATGTGCCCACCGATCAACAGTTCGCCGATGTGATGATGAAGGGACTACCCACCTTGACTTTCGAGGGCTTTCGGTCCAGTCTTTGCGTCACCGGCGACGCTTCGACTGCGGGGGGGTGTTGAACTTGTGTACATGTACGTAGGTCTGGGTTCTGTATGCAGTACCTGTAGTATCTGTCTCCCTCTGTATGTACGTGTATCTTAGGAGACAAGATACCGGTCGCACCCCTTGTACCTATATATATGTGCCTAGTGCACGACCAATCAATTATCGATGCACCAAATCATTCTCTACAGTGAGGACGACCCGGCGGCGGCAGCTGCGTTTCCCCCGGGTCGCCCGACCCAAGAGCGAGACGGGGTCATGAAGGTTTTCGGAGGACTATGAGTTAGTAACGAAATGGAGGATTATCTATGTTGCATAGAAATTTTTTTGGATCTTGCAAAACCAATTGTGGAGTTCTCGTTTTATGCCCATCCCGCCCCTCATTCCCAGTGCTTTGAGCACCACTTTTTTATCAACTTTTTGTCACAACCAAACCATTTTATTTTGAGAGAAATTAACCACTTCCTCCTATCCAAAATACATGTGGCAATTTTGAACTAAGGGAGTAGTTACATTCTTGTGAACTCGAATAGAATGAAATAAAATCTCGCAGTGAACCTCTGACGCAGTTCAGTTCAGAGTGAACTACGCCTAGTCACCAGGTCAGAGCGAGCTAAGCTTAGATACGGACCAACAATGGTACATTCACGTGCTTACTACTGGGTTTTACGGAGCAATTTAGCTACTTTTCAGTCAGCTGAGTTTTGACTTGTGCGTCAGTCGATTTCTGGTCCGTTGGATCGTGATTTGAGATGCGTGTAGTTTTTTTTCCTGGAGTGCCTTGTGCTATTCATTTGGGCCAGCTAGCGTCGACCGAGCCCTAGTTTGGGTCAGTAGATCTGGTTGTCGCTGGGCTCGTCCAGCGCGCGGGTGGCGACCGCTGTGCGCACCCGTTAAGCAGCCCGGACCATTTTCGGTGTAACGTAGACCGTCACTGCTCTTCTCGTCTTATCATCTCCCCCTCGTGGTTGTTCAGTGCCCCCCCTCCCCCCCGCTCTACTTCAGTCTATGTCTTCTCCTCTTCCCGTCCCGAGCTAGGGTTCGTGGATTTTGCTGCTAGATCTCCTCCTTATGCTTCCTCCGATCATACATCTTCTTGTGCTATCTGTTTCTTTGCTAGATCTGCTCACCTGGGTGCTTCTCTATGGTTATCTATGGTGTTTGCAGGACTTTCCAATCGGGGGATTGGTTGCTGTAGGATTTGCCTTTGCTGCACCTCATATTTTTTTTCAGGTATTCTTGTCGTGGTTACCCTCTCTGCCTTAGTTTATCTTGCTCTTTGTGTTCTTCGCTTCATGCGTCGAGATAGGGTCCGTGTAGTTTCTTGCTAGATCCGATACTTCTGCTTCCTCTGCTCATAGTTCTTCCTGAGCTTTTTTGTTTTCTTGCTAGATCTGCTTACTAATGTGCTTCTCTGTGTTTATCTATGTTGTTTGCAGGATTTACCAGTCGGGGGATTTCCTTGCTGACGGATTGTCGTTGGTGCATCTCCTCTTTCTCACGTATTTTTTGTCTTTGTTTGAATCTTACTGTTTGGTGGTAGTGTGTGTAGTATGTTTAGGGTTTCTAGATGTGCAGTGTGATTTGGTTTTACGGCTTGGTTTTAGGTTTTGGTTTATTAGGGTTTGAACTGGGTAATTTAGTGTGTCTTGTATGTCTGTAAAGATGCATTCTTTTTAGTGTTTATTGTTTTTTGTGATGCAGATTCTAGGTTGTGTGCTTTTTGTAGGCCTTTCTTGATTATTTTTTAGTAGCAGGATGGTGTCCTGAACCCATGCAGTAGCAGGATGGTGGTCTCATAATGTTATATTTTGATTTTTATAATGTCCACTCTTTTTGTGTCAATGATTTTTTGTTACACTTTGCTTCTTGAGGAATTTCTGGAAGTTTAGCTTTAAAGAGATGCAATTTGTTCAGATTTAATAAAGATTAGGGAGGTTTTTTATGTAATTTCTTTTTAAGGTTCCAATTTAGATTTGTGAATTCTATTTTTGCGAGATATAATTAGATTGATAGTGTTTTTTTTATAGTTAATGTAGGTTGTCCTTCCTGCTTATTCCCTTTTGTTTAATTATGTAAATTTGTCTTTTTTTATTTACTCTATGTTTCTTAGATTTTTTGTAGCTATGGTTTGCCCTGTTTGTCGTTGTCCGGGTGCCCCTTGTGTACCATTGGTGCCAGATCATGACGTCTGTGAAGTATTTGATGTTGTCCTTGATGAGGATTGCTTCAGGAGGATGGTGAGTTGTATTTATCTTTTCTTTTATAGGAACTCTTTAATTCTATACGTATCAGTATGTGTGCTCTCATGAAACCTGTGCAAGTATGGCTGTGTGTATGCAAAATGTGTGCAAGCTTCGGTATTAGAAATGTGTGCAAGTTTAGTTATATTATGAATCGAAGTTAGTATATTTATAATTAGGAACATTGTATTTTGTGTAGGTTGATTTCCTTTTGGACATGTCAATGAATCTTTTGCTATTGTAAAATGTATGCAAGTTTAGTATGATGAATACACAAGAAACATTCATAGCTTGATTTATGTTTTGTTCATGTGAATATATATATATATATATATATATATATATATATATATATATATATATTATCATCAAGACTAATATAAATTTTTTGCTGGTGTAATTAGTGTGTAAGTTTATAATTACGAGTATGCAACTTTTAAATTTGTACTTATATTATGATGGAGGCTTCTATAGATCTTCCAGTGTAGTTTGAGTCTTTTGTTGTTGTAAAATGTGTGCATTTTTAGTATGATGAGGATGCAAGTCTGTAATTGTAACTTTTTCCTGATTTTAAGGAATTAGTTTCGTGTACTCATACTGAAGCTTGTGCATTTTTATTTTTAGGTATTTAGTATGTCCTAGTAACTATCAATGTATCTGCTTGCAGTAAGTTGTAATCCAGTGTATGATATAGGCTAGTATGAATCTTTTGCTATTGTAAAATGTATGCAAGTTTAGAATGATGAATGTGGAAGAAACATATATATGATGATTTATGTTTTGTTCATGTGAATGTATATATACTATCATCAAGGCTAAGATTCTAGTTGATATTGATGAATACACACTAGTATAACTGAAACTGTGAATTGAGTTATATATTTTGTATTTCATGTAGCCTGAATTTCTTTTTGTGCATATCAATATACCTGCTTACAATAAATACTAGACCAGGATATCTTGTAGGCTAATATGGATCTTTTGTTGTTGTAGAATGTGTGCAAGTTCTAGAATTATGCGTATGCAAGTTTTTGGTATAGTTTTTTTTACTTATATGAATGTTTATGCATTTTTATTTAGGTATTTACTACTTATATTCCAGTGAGTTTTAGACCACGATATCATCAATGCTAATATGAATTTTTGCTGGTGTAATTAGTGTGTAAGTTTAGAATTATGAGTATGCAACTTTTAGTTGCACTTGTATTGTGATGGAGGCTTCTATAAATCTTCCTGTTGCGTAGTGTGTGCAAGTTTATTATCATGAACATCGAACTTTTTGATATAATCCAGTCTATCATATAGGCTAGTTTGAGTCTTTTTGCTGTTGTAAAATGTGTGCAATTTTTAGTATGACGAGGATCCAAGTTTTAGTTGTACCTTTTTTTGATTTTAGGAATTAGTTTCTTGTACTCATAGTGAAGCTTGTGCATTTTTTGTAGGTATTTAGTATGACCTATCAATATATCTACTTGCAGTAAGTAGTAATCTAGTGTATCATATAGGCTAGTATGAATATTTTTCCTATTGTGAAATGTATGCAAGTTTGGTATGATGAGGATGCAAGTTGTAATTGTAGCTTTTTTTATTTTAGGAATTAGGTTTTCGTACTCATACTCAAGCTTGTGCAATTTTTATTTTAGGTCTTTAGTATGACCTAGTACCTATCAATGTATGCGCTTACAGTAAGTTATAATCCATTGTATCATATAGGCTAGTATGAATCTTTTTGTTGTTGTAAAATGTGTGATATTTTTAGTATGATGAGGATGCAAGTTTTAATTGTACCTTTTTGATTTTAGGAATTAGTTTCTTGTACTCATAGTGAAGCTTGTGCATTTCTATTTTTAGGTATTTAGTATGACCTATCAATGTATCTGTTTGCAGTAAGTAGTAATCCAGTGTATCATAATAGGCTAGTATGAATCTTTTGCTATTGTAAAATGTATGTAAGTTTAGTATGATGAGGATGCAAGTTGTAATTGTAGCTTTTTTGATTTTAGGAATTAGGTTTTTGTACTCATACTCAAGCTTGAGCATTTTTTTATTTTAGGTAGTTAGTATGACCTAGTACCTATCAATGTATGAGCTTACAGTAAGTTATAATCCAGTGTATCATATAGGCTTGTATGTATCTTTTTGCTGTTGTACAATGTGTGCAATTTTAGTATGATAAGAATGCAAGTTTTAATTGTACCTTTTTAGGTTTTAGGAATTAGGTTTTTGAACTCATACTGAAGCTTGTGCATTTTTATTTTTAGGTATTTAGTATGACCTATCAATGTATCCGTTTGCAGTAAGTAGTAATCCAGTGTATCATATAGGCTAGTATGAATCTTTTGCTATTGTAAAATGTATTCAAGTTTAGTATAATGCAAGTTGTAATTATAGCTTTTTTGATTTTAGGAATTAGGTTTTTGTACTCATACTCAAGCTTGTGCATTTTTTATTTTAGGTCTTTAGTATGACCTAGTACCTATCAATGTATGTGCTTACAGTAAGTTATAATCTAGTGTATCATATAGGCATGTATGTATGTTTTTGCTGTTGTACAATGTGTGCGATTTTAGTATGATAAGAATGCAAGTTTTAATTGTACCTTTTTAGGTTTTAGGAATTAGGTTTTTGAACTCATACTCAAGCCTGTGCACTTATATTCAACCTCTTTTATAGAATTTTTTTCTATTGATTTTGTTCTTGTTCAATCCAATACATTCCCTGCAATGTGAGGGCTTTCCTAGCTGCTTACATTCAGGAGCACAGGAATGTTGCCAAGATGTCGCACTACAAGAGGATTGAGCCTGCTTTGCTGACTTTTGAGAGTAGATCTTATGCTGTTATTTTTAAGCATGAAGCCCATTACTCCAAGTTCTATGGTTCTGCCTGGTTCGAACTTACCCATGACTATGCTCTTTGTGCTGGAGATCGTGTGGTCTTCACTCTGGACCACTCTGTGTTTGATCTGAAAGTAGAGACTTACCATGCTGGGCATAGGATTCTTCCTTCTCCTTGTTGTGGTATGTTTTTGATATATAGTTTTTTACTGCAATATTGTCATAGATTTTTACTAGATTGTGGTTTTGAAGGAAATATGCCCTAGAGGCAATAATAAAGTTGTTATTTTATATTTGCTTATTTCATGATAAATGTTTATTATTCATGCTAGTATTGTAATAACCGAAAACTTGATACATGTGTGGATACATAGACAAAACACAGTGTCCCTAGTAAGCCTCTACTAGACTAGCTCGTTAATCAAAGATGGTTAAGTTTCCTAACCATACACATGTGTTGTCACTTGATGAACGGGATCACATCATTAGGAAAATGATGTGATGGACAAGACCCATCCGTTAGCTTAGCATAATGATCGTTAAGTTTTATTGCTATTGCTTTCTTCATAACTTATACATGTTCCTTTGACTATGAGATTATGCAACTCCCGAATACCGGAGGAATACCTTGTGTGCTATCAAACGTCACAACGTAAATGGGTGATTATAAAGATGCTCTACAGGTATCTCCGAAGGTGTTTTGTTGGGTTGGCATAGACCGAGATTAGGATTTGTCACTCCGAGTATCAGAGAGGTATCTTTGGGCCCTCTCGGTAATGCACATCATAATAAGCCTTGCAAGCAATGTGACTAATGAGTTAGTTACAGGATGATGCATTACGGAATGAGTAAAGAGACTTGCCGGTAACGAGATTGAACTAGGTATGAGTATACCGACGATCGAATCTCGGGCAAGTAACATACCGATGGCAAAGGTAATAATGTATGTTGTCATAACGGTTCGACCGATAAAGACCTTCGTAGAATATGTGGGAGCCAATATGAGCATCTAGGTTCCGCTATTGGTTATTGACCGGAGAGGTGTCTCGGTCATGTCTACATAGTTCTCGAACCCGTAGGGTCCGCACGCTTAACGTTCAATGATGATTTGTATTATGAGTTATGTGTTTTGGTGACCGAAGATTGGTCGGAGTCCCGGATGAGATCACAGACATGATGAGGAGTCTCGAAATGGTCGAGAGTAAAGATTGATATATGGGACGATAGTATTCAGACACCGGAATGGTTCCGGAGTGTTTCAGGTATTTATCGAAGTACCGGGAGGTTACCGGAACCCCCCGGGGGAAGTAATGGGCCACATGGGCCATAGGGGAGAGGCAAGGCAGCCCACAAGGGGGTGCCCCCCCATGGGGAGTCCGAATTGGACAAGGGGAAGGGGCGCGGCCCCCTTTCCTTCTCCATCTCCTCTCCTCCCCCCTTTCCCCCTCCGATAGAAGGAAGGGGGGGGCGGGCGAATAGGACTAGGAGTCCAAGTGGGATTCCTCCCCACTTGGCGCACCCTAGGCCGGCCTCCTCCCCTGTCCCTCCTTTATATACGGGGGCGGGGGGCACCTCTAAGACACATCAAACATTGTTAGCCGTGTGTGGCGCCCCCCTCCATAGTTTACGCCTCCGGTCATATTCACGTTGTGCTTAGGCGAAGCCCTGCGCGAATCACTTCACCATCACCGTCACCACGCCATCGTGCTGACGGAACTCTCCCTTGACACTTTGCTGGATGAAGAGTTTGAGGGACGTCATCGAGCTGAACGTGTGCAGAACTCGGAGGTGTCGTACGTTCAGTGCTTGATCGGTCGGAACGAGAAGAACTTCGACTACATCAACCGCGTTGTCAAACGCTTTCGCTTTTGGTTTACAAGGGTACGTGGACACACTTTCCCCTCTCGTTGCTATGCATCTCCTAGATAGATCTTGCGTGAGCGTAGGATTTTTTTAATTGCATGCTACGTTTCCCAACAATGGCATCCGAGCCAGGTCTATGCGTAGATGAGATATATGCACGAGTAGAACAAAATGAGTTGTGGGAGATGATAGTCATACTGCTTACCACCAACGTCTTATTTTGATTTGGCGGTATTGTTGGATGAAGCGGCCCGGACCAACCTTACATGACCGCGTTCATGAGACCGGTTCCACCGACAGACATGCAACTTGTTTTGCATAAAGGTGGCTGGCGGGTGGTTGTTTCTCCAACTTTAGTTGAATCGAATTTGACTACGGCCGGTCCTTGTTGAAGGTTAAAACAGCAAACTTGACGAAACATCGTTGTGGTTATGATGCGTAGGTAAGAACGGTTCTTACTAGAAGCACGTAGCAGCCACGTAAAACTTGCAACAACAAAGTAGAGGACGTCTAACTTGTTTTTGCAGGGCATGTTGTGGTGTGATATGGTCAAGACATGATATGATATACGTTGTTGTATGAGATGATCATGTTTTGTAAAAGTTATCGGCAACTGGCAGGAGTCTTATGGTTGTCGCTTTTATTGTATGAAATGCAAACGCCATGTGATTGCTTTACTTTATCACTATGCGTTAGCGATAGTTGTAGAAGCAATAGTTGGCGAGATGACCACGACGCTACGATGGAGATCAAGGTGTCAAGCCGGTGACAATGGAGATCATGACGGTGCTTTGGAGATGGAGATCAAAGGCACAAGATGATGATGGCCATATCATGTCACATATTTTGATTGCATGTGATGTTTATCTTTTATGCATCTTATTTTGCTTAGTACGGCGGTAGCATTATAAGATGATCCCCTACTAAAATTTCAAGTTATAAGTGTTCTCCCTGAGTATGCACCATTGCAAAAGTTCTTCGTGCTGAGACACCACGTGATGATCGGGTGTGATAGGCTCTACTTTCACATACAACGGGTGCAAGATAGTTTTTCACATGCGGAATACTCGGGTTAAACTTGATGAGCCTAGCATGTACAAATATGGCCTCGGAACACTGGAGACCGAAAGGTCGAACGTGAATCATATAGTAGATATGATCAACATAGAGATGTTCACCATTGATGACTACTCCATCTCATGTGATGATCGGAAATGGTTTAGTTGATTTGGATCACGTGATCATTTAGATGACTCAAGGGATGTCTATCTAAGTGGGAGTTCTTAAGTAATATGATTAATTGAACTTTAATTTATCATGAACTTAGTCCTGATAGTATTTGCAAATTATGTTGTAGATCAATAGCTCGCGTTGTAGCTCCCCTATGTTTTTGATATGTTCCTAGAGAAAACTAAGTTGAAAGATAATAGTAGCAATGATGCGGACTGGGTCCGTGATCTGAGGATTATCCTCATTGCTGCACAGAAGAATTATGTCCTTGATGCACCGCTAGGTGACAAACCTATTCCAGGAGCAAATGCAGACGTTCTGAACGTTTGACAAAGCTCAGTATGATGACTACCTAGGAGTTTAGTGCACCATGCTTTACAGCTTAGAACCGGGACTTCAAAAACGTTTTGAACGCCATGGAATATATGAGATGTTCCAAGAGCGGAAATTGGTATTTCAGACTCATGCCCGTGTCGGGAGGTATGAGACCTCTGACAAGTACTTTGCCTACAAGATGGAAGAGAATAGCTCAGCCAGTGAGGATGTGCTCAGAATGTCTGAGTACTACAAATCGCTTGAATCAAGTGGGAGTTAATCTTCCAGATAAGATAGTGATTGACAGAGTTCTCTAGTCACCATCACCAAGTTATTGGAACTTCGAGATGAACTTTAATATGCAAGGGATGACGAAAACGATTCCCGAGCTCTTCGTGATGCTGAAATCGACGAAGGTAGAAATCAAGAAAGAGCATCAATTGTTGATGGTTAACAAGACCACTAGTTTCAAGAAAAAGGGCAAGGGAAAGAGAGGAAACTTCAAGAAGAATGGCAAGCAAGTTGCCGCTCCCGTGAAGAAGCCCAAAGCTAGACCTAAGCCTGAAACTGAGTGCTTCTACTGCAAAGGAAATGGTCACTGGAAGCAGAACTACCCCAAATACTTGGCGGATAAGAAGGATGGCAAAGTGAACAAAGGTATATTTGCTATACATGTTATTGATGTGTACTTTAGTAGTGTTCATAGTAACCCCAGGGTATTTGATACCGGTTCAGTTGCTAAGATTAGTAACTCAATACAGGAGTTGCAAAATGAACAGAGACTAGTTAAGGGCGAAGTGACGATGTGTGTTGGAAGTGATTCCAAGGTTGATGAGATCACCATCGCACACTCCCTCTACCTTCGGGATTGGTGTTGGACCTAAATAAATGTTATTTGGTGTTTGCGTTGAGCATGAATACGATTGGATCATGTTTATTGCGATACGGTTATTCATTTAAGTTAGAGAATAATTGTTGTTCTGTTTACATGAATAAAACCTTATATGGTCATACACCCAATGTAAATGGTTTATTGAATCTCGATCATAGTGTACACATATTCATAATATTGATGCCAAAAGATGCAAAGTTGATAATGATAGTACAACATATTTGTGGCACTGCCGTTTAGGTCATATTGGTGTAAAGCGCATGAAGAAACTCCATGCAGATGACCTTTTGGAATCACTTGATTATGAATCATTTGATACTTGCGAACCATGCCTCATGGACAAGATGACTAAAACTCCGTTCTTCGGAACAATGGAGCGAACTACTGACTTATTGGAAATAATACATACTGATGTATGCGGGCCAATGAGTGTTGAGGCTCGCGGCGGGTATCATTATTTTCTGACCTTCACAGATGATTTGAGCAGATATGGGTTTATCTATTTAATGAAACACAAGTCTGAAACATTTGAATAGTTCAAAGAATTTCAGAGTGAAGTGGAGAATCATCGTAACAAGAAAATAAAGTTTCTATGGTTTGATCGCGGAGGCGAATATTTGAGTTACGAGTTTGGTCTTCATTTAAAACAATGTGGAATAGTTTCACAACTCACGCCACCTGGAACACCACAACGTAGTGGTGTGTCCGAACGTCGTAACCGTACTTTATTAGATATGGTGCGTTCTATGATGTCTCTTACCGATTTGCCACTATCATTTTGGGGTTATGCATTAGAGACAGCCGCATCCACGTTAAATAGGGCACCGTCTAATTTCGTTGCGACGCCACTGTATGGACTGTGGTTTGGCAAGAAACCTAATGTCGTTTCTTAAAGTTTGGGGTTGCAATGCTTATGTGAAAAAGCTTCAACCTGATAAGCTCGAACCGAAATCGGAGAAGTGCGTCTTCATAGGATACCCAAAAAGAAACTGTTGGGTACACCTTCTATCACAGATCCAATTGCAAGATCTTTGTTGCTAAGAATGGATCCTCTCTAGAGAAGGAGTTTCTCTCGGAAGAAGTGAGTGGGAGGAAAGTAGAACTTGATGAGGTAATTGTAACTTCTCTCGAATTCGAAAGTAGCTCATCACAGAAAACCGTTCCCGTGATGCCTACACCAACTAGTGAGGAAGCTAATGATAATGATCATGAAACTTCGGATCAAGTTACTACCGAACCTCGTAGGTCAACCAGAGCATGTTCCGCGCCAGAGTGGTACGATAATCCTATTCTCGAAGTCATGTTACTAGACCATGACGAACCTACGAACTATGAGGAAGCGATGATGAGCCCAGATTCCGCAAAATGGCTTGAGGCCATGAATCTGAGATAGGATCCATGTATGAGAACAAAGGGACTTTGGTGGACTTGCCCGATGATTGGCAAGCCATAGAGAATAAATGGATCTTCAAGAGGAATACGGATGCTGATGGTAGTGTTACTATCCACAAAGCTCGAATTGTCGCAAAAGGTTTTTGACAAGTTCAAGGTGTTGACTACGATGAGATTTTCTCACTCGTATCGATGCTTAAATCTGTTCGAATCACGTTAGCAATTGCCGCATTTTATGAAATCTGGCAAATGGGTATCAAAACTGCATTCCTTAATGGATTTATTAAAGAAGAGTTGTATATGATGCAACCAGATGGTTTTGCCAATCCTAAAGGTGCTAACGAAATGTGCAAGCTCCAGCAATCCATCTATGGACTGGTGCAAGCATCTCGGAGTTGGAATATACACTTTGATAAGTTGATCAAAGCATGTAGTTTTATACAGACTTGCGGTGAAGCCTGTATTTACAAGAAAGTGAGTGGGAGCACTACAGCCTTTCTAATAAGTATATGTGAATGCCATATTGTTGATCAGAAATGATGTAGAATTTTCTGGAAAGCATAAAGGAGTGTTTGAAAGGAGTTTTTCAAAGAAAGACCTCAGTGAAGCTGCTTACGTATTGAGCATCAAGATCTATAGAGATAGATCAAGACGCTTGATAAGACTTTCGATGAGTACATACCTTGATAAGATTTTGAAAGATTCAAAATGGATCAGTCAAAGAAGGAGTTCTTGCCTGAGTTGTAAGGTATGAAGTTGAGTAAGACTCAAAACCCGACCACGACAGAAGATAGAGAGAGAATGAAAGTCATTCCCTATGCCTCAGCCATAGGTTCTATAAAGTATGCCATGCTGTGTAACAAACCTGTTATGTACCTTGCCATGAGTTTGGCAAGGTGGTACGATAGTGATCCAGGAGCGGATCACTGGACAGTGGTCAAAGTTATCCTTAGTTACCTAAGAGGACTAAGGAAATATTTCTCGGTTATGGAGGTGATAAAGAGTTTACGTCGATGCAAGCTTTGACACCAATCTGGATGGCTCTGAGTCTCGATCTAGATACATATTGAAAGTGGGAGCAATTAGCTAGAGTAGCTCCCTGCAGAGCATTGTAGACATAGAAATTTGCAGAATACATACGGATCTGAATGTGGCAGGTCCGTTGACTAAACCTCTCTCACAAGCAAAACATGATCACACCTTAGTACTCTTTGGGTGTTAATCACATAGCGACGTGAACTAGATTATTGACTCGCATGTTGTCATAACTGCTCGACCGATAAAGATCTTCGTAGAATATGTGGGAGCCAATATGAGCATCCAGGTTCCGCTATTGGTTATTGACCGGAGAGGTGTCTCGGTCATGTCTACATAGTTCTCGAACCCGTAGGGTCTGCACGCTTAAGGTTCGATGACGTTTTGTATTATGAGTTATGTGTTTTGGTGACCAAAGATTGTTTGGAGTCCCGGATGAGTTTACGGACATGATGAGGAGTCTCGAAATGGTTGAGAGGTAAAGATTGATATATTGGACGATAATATTCGGACACCGGAATGGTTCCGGAGTGTTTCAGGTATTTATCGGAGTACCGGGAGGTTACCGGACCCCCCCAGGGGAAGTAATGGGCCACATGGGCCATAGGGGAGAGGCAAGGCAGCCCACAAAGGGGTGGCGCCCCCCCATGGGGAGTCCGAATTAGATAAGGGGAGGGGGCGCGGCCCCCCTTTCCTTCTCCCTCTCCCTCTCCTTCCCCCTTTCCCCCTCCGATAGAAGGAAGGGGGGGGGGCGAATAGGACTAGGAGTCCAAGTGGGATTCCTCCCCACTTGGCACGCCCTAGGATGGCCTCCTCCCCTCTCCCTCCTTTATATACGGGGGCGGGGGCACCTCTAAGACACATCAAACATTGTTAGCCATGTGCGGCGCCCCCCTCCATAGTTTATGCCTCCGGTCATATTCACGTAGTGCTTAGGTGAAGCCCTGCGCAGATCACTTCACCATCACCGTCACCACGCTGTCATGCTGACGGAACTCTCCCTCGACACTTTGCTGGATCAAGAGTTCGTGGGACGTCATCGAGCTGAACGTGTGCAGAACTCGGAGGTGCCGTACGTTCGGTGCTTGATCGGTCGGAATGAGAAGAAGTTCGACTACATCAACCGCGTTGTCAAACGCTTCCGCTTTCGGTCTACAAGGGTATGTGGACACACTCTCCCCCTCTCGTTGCTATGCATCTCCTAGATAGATCTTGCGTGAGCGTAGGAATTTTTTTGAAATTGCATGCTACGTTTCCCAACAGGTTTTCTCTTGTTTTGTAGCTTTTGAAAATCTGACTGATGTGAAGTACTAGCTTGTTTTCTCTTCTATCATGCCTCGGGGTTTGCAATTCAACTATCATGACAATAGCTTGTTTGTAATATCTCTTTTCCGTACATCTAGTTTTCTGCATTGCCTCCCGTACGTTCATGTGTTGACTCGCACAAACACAGAGAAGTTCATCATGGTATTTTTGTTCTTACTGCTTAATTTTTGCTTTTACTGCTTTAATTTTTTGCTCTTACTACTTAATGTTACTCTTATCTCAAATAATGTGTTGTTTTTTTGAATATTTACTGTAGGGTAAAAACCCCACAGCCCTTTATTGCAGCCTTAAAACAAACTGTACAGAGGAAGATACAAATTACAAGCCTAATTTAGAAGAAAGAAAAAACTTACATTTACATGAGGGAGTTAACCCAATCTACAAGCCTAGACTTAATGCTATCCTTAAGCCTATGAGATAGGAGGAGAATATCATGTACAAAGCTACCCCTCCAGGCAGCAAAAGTAGCCTGTACCCCCCTGAAAGTTCTCCCATTTCTCAGAATCCAAATATTCCAAGCAGCTGTGAGCATAACTTCAAAGAAGAAAGGATGCCCAAATCTCTGCCTTGCTTGAGATATACATTGCTGAATATTTGAACCATGTGACCAATCGATCTGCAGGTAATTCCAAACCCTGGCACTGAAATTACATTCAAAGAATAGATGAGCTCTATCCTCCAAAACAAAGGCATTACAGATGACACATAGATTATCAGCCGTAGGAGACCCCCAATGCCTGCGGACCAACATGTCCTTTGTGTTGAGCCTGTCAAAAAAGAGGAGCCAACCAAAAACTTTGATTTTCATAGTACATCTGCTCTGCCAAAGCCACTTGCAGGGTTGAATAGTTGGGAGGTGTGTATGCATGATGTCGTAGAAGCTCTTTGCTATAAACTGTCCAGACTTTCCAGGCCAAATCCAAACATCAGACAATGTCGGATCTCTCTGAAGATTGAACAATCATCCTTCCAAGGTTTCCAATTCAGCTGCTGCCTCCTGAGATATTGGCAGGTGGAACATTGAGAAAAAGTCCTGATTTTGTTGGAAATATGCCCTAGAGGCAATAATAAAATGGTTATTATTGTATTTCCTTGTTCATGATAATTGTCTATTGTTCATGCTATAATTGTATTAATTGGAAACCGTAATACATGTGTGAATACATAGACCACAACATGTCCCTAGTAAGCCTCTAGTTGACTAGCTCGTTGATCAATAGATGGTCGTGGTTTCCTGACCATGGACATTGGATGTCATTGATAACGGGATCACATCATTAGGAGAATGATGTGATGGACAAGACCCAATCCTAAGCATAGCACAAGATCGTGTAGTTCATTTGCTAAGAGCTTTTCTAATGTCAAGTATTGTTTCCTTAGACCATGAGATTGTGCAACTCCCGGATACTGTAGGAATGCTTTGGGTGTACCAAACGTCACAACGTAACTGGGTGGCTATAAAGATGCACTACAGGTATCTCCGAAAGTGTCTGTTGGGTTGGTACGAATCGAGACTGGGATTTGTCACTCCGTATGACGGAGAGGTATCTCTGGGCCCACTCGATAATGCATCATCATAATGAGCTCAATGTGACTAATGAGTTAGCCACGGGATCATGCGTTACGGAACGAGTAAAGAGACTTGCCGGTAACGAGATTGAACGAGGTATGGGGATACCGACGATCGAATCTCGGGCAAGTAACATACCGATAGACAAAGGGAATTGTATACGGGATTGATTGAATCCCCGACATCGTGGTTCATTCAATGAGATCATCGTGGAACATGTGGGAGCCAATATGGGTATCCAGATCCCGCTATTGGTTATTGGCCGGAGAGGTGTCTCGGTCATGTCTACATGGTTCCCGAACCCGTAGGGTCTACACACTTAAGGTTCGGTGACGCTAGAGTTGTTATGGAAAATAGTATGTGGTTACCGAAGGTTGTTCGGAGTCCCGGATGAGATCCCGGACATGACGAGGAGCTCCGAAATGGTCTGGAGGTGAAGATCGGTATATTGGTCGAAGGGTATTGGAGTCTGGAATTGTTCCGGGGGTACCAGGCTATGGCCATCATGTCTGAAAGGGGTTTCGGAGGCCCCGGCAAGCGTTGGGGGGGGGCTTATGGGCCAAGGGGAAGGGGCAAACCAGCCCACTAAGGGGCCGTGCGCCCCTCCCAACCCCTCTCACGTAACCAGGAGAGGTGGGGGCGCCACCCCTAGGGCAGCCGCCCCTCCCGGCTTGGGGGGCAAGTTTCCTAGGGGGTGGGGGCGCCCAAACCCATCTAGGGTTTCCCCTGGCCACCGCCTCCTCCTCTAGATCCATCTAGAGGGGCCGGCCCCCTCTCCCCTTCCCCCTATATATAGTGAGGGGGTGGGAGGGCAGCCGCACCCCCTGGCCTGGCGCAGCTTTCTCCTCCTCCAACTCCTCCTGCTCCTCCGTAGTGCTTAGCGAAGCTCTGCCGGAGAACCACGAGCTCCATTTGCCACCACGCCGTCGTGCTGCTGGAGTTCTCCCTCAAATTCTCCTCTCCCCTTGCTGGATCAAGAAGGAGGAGACGTCCCCGGGTTGTACGTGTGTTGAACGCGGAGGCGCCGTCCGTTCGGCGCTAGATCAGATCTTCTGCGATTTGAATCGCCGCGAGTACGACTCCATCAACCGCGTTCTTGTAACGCTTCCGCTTAGCGATCTTCAAGGGTATGAAGATGCACTCCCTCTCTCTCGTTGCTAGCATCTCCTAGATTGATCTTGGTGACACGTAGGAAAATTTTGAATTATTGCTACGTTACCCAACAGTGGCATCATGAGCTAGGTCTATGCGTAGATTCTATGCACGAGTAGAACACAAATTAGTTGTGGGCGATGGTTTTTTCAATTTTCTTGCCGTTACTAGTCTTATCTTGATTTGGCGGCATTGTGGGATGAAGCGGCCCGGACCGACCTTACACGTACACTTACGTGAGACGGGTTCCACCGACTGACATGCACTTGATGCATAAGGTGGCTAGCGGGTGTCTGTCTCTCCCACTTTAGCCGGATCGGATTCGATGAAGAGGGTCCTTATGAAGGGTAAATATCAATTGGCATATCACCGTTGTGGCTTTTGCGTAGGTAAGAAACGTTCTTGCTAGAAACCCATAGCAGCCACGTAAAACATGCAACAACAATTAGAGGACGTCTAACTTGTTTTTGCAGGGTATGCTATGTGATGTGATATGGCCAAAAGGATGTGATGAATTATATATATGTGATGTATGAGATTGATCATGTTCTTGTAATAGGAATCACGACTTGCATGTCGATGAGTATGACAACCGGCAGGAGCCATAGGAGTTTTCTTAACTTATTGTATGACACGCGTGTCAATGAAAAACGCCATGTAATTACTTTACTTTATTGCTAACCGTTAGCCATAGTAGTAGAGGTAATAGTTGGCGAGACAACTTCATGAAGACACGATGATGGAGATCATGGTGTCATGCCGGTGACGAAGGTGATCTTGCCGTGCCTCGAAGATGGAGATGAAAAGGCGCAAGATGATATTGGCCATATCATGTCACTTTATGATTTGCATGTGATGTTTGTCATGTTTACATCTTATTTTCTTAGAACGACGGTAGCATAAATAAGATGATCCCTCACTAAAATTTCAAGAGATGTGTTCCCCCTAACTGTGCACCATTGCGAAGGTTCGTTGTTTCAAAGCACCACGTGATGATCGGGTGTGATAGATTCTAACGTTCGTATACAACGGGTGTAAGCCAGATTTACACATGCGAAACACTTAGGTTGACTTGACGAGCCTAGCATATACAGACATGGCCTCGGAACACAAGAGACCGAAAGGTCGAACATGAGTCGTATAGTAGATATGATCAACATGGAGATGTTCACCGTTGATGACTAGTCCGGCTCACGTGATGATCGGACACGATCTAGTCGATTCGGATCATGTATCACTTATATGACTAGAGGGATGTCTATCTAAGTGGGAGTTCATTAAATAATCAGATGAACTTAATTATCATGAACATAGTCAAAAAGTCTTTGCAAATTATGTCATAGCTTACGCTTTGGTTCTACTGTTTAAGATATGTTCCTAGAGAAAATTTAGTTGAAAGTTGATAGTAGAAATTATGCGGACTGGGTCTGTAAACTGAGGATTATCCTCATTGCTGCGCAGAAGGCTTATGTCCTTAATGCACCACTCGGTGTGTGAACCTCGAGCGTCGTCTGTGGATGTTGCGAACATCTGACATACACGTTTTGATGACTACGTGATAGTTCAGTGCGTAATGCTAACAGTTTAGAATTGAGGCGCCAAAGACGTTTTTGAAACGTCGCAAAACATATGAGATGTCCCAAAGACTGAAATTGTGATTTCAGACTGGTGCCCACGTCAAGAGGTATGAGACCTCTGACAAGTTTCTTAAGCCTGCAAACTAAGGGAGAAAAGCTCAATCGTTGAGCATGTGCTCAGATTGTCTGAGTACTACAATCGCTTGAATCGAGTGGGAGTTAATCTTCCAGACGAGATAGTGATGGTTCTCCATAGTCACTGCCACCAAGCTATTAGAGCTTCGTGATGAACTATGACATATCAGGGATAGATATGATGATCCTTGAGCAACTCGCGATGTTTGACACCGCGAAAGTAGAAATCAAGTAGGAGCATCAATTGTTGATGGTAAGTAAAACCACTAGTTTCAAGAAGGGCAAGGGAAAGAAGGAATACTTCATGAAACGGCAAATCAGTTCCTGCTCTAGTGAAGAAACCCAAGGTTGAACCCAAACCCGAGACTAAGTGCTTCTGTAATGAGGGGAACGGTCACTGAAGCAGAACTACCCTAGATATTTGGTAGATGAGAAGGCAGGCAAGGTCGACAGAAGTATATTGGATATACATTATATTAATGTGTACTTTACTAGTACTCCTAGTAGCACCAGGGTATTAGATACCGGTTCGGTTGCTAAGTGTTGGTAACTCGAAATAAAAGGCTACGGAATAAACGGAGACTCGCTAAAGGTGAGATGACGATATGTGTTGGAAGTGTTTCCAAGGTTGATGTGATCAAACATCGCACACTCCCTCTACCATCGAGATTGGTGTTAAACCTAAATAATTGTTATTTTGTGTTTGCGTTGAGCATAGACATGATTGGATTATGTTTATCGCAATACAGTAATTCATTTAAGGAGAATAATGGTTACTCTGTTTATTTGAGTAATACCTTCAATGGTCTTGCACCTAAAATGAATGGTTTATTGAATCTCGATCGTAGTGATACATATGTTCATGCCAAAAGATATAAGATAGTAATGATAGTACCACATACTTGTGGCACTGCCATTTGAGTCATATTGGTATAAAACGCATGAAGAAGCTCCATGTTGATGGATCTTTGGAGTCACTCGTTTTTGAAAAGATTGAGATATGCGAACCATGTCTATTGGTAGATATGCATGAAGGAACTCCATACAGATGGATTGTTTGGACTCACTTGATTTTGAATCACTTGAGACATGCAAATCATAACACATGGGCAAGATGACTGAAAGGCCTCATTTTCAGTAAGATGGAACAAGAGAGCAACTTGTTGGAAGAAATATATTTGATGTGTGCAGTCCAATGAGTGCTGAGGCACGCAGTGGATATCGTTATGTTCTTACTTCACAGATGATTTGAGTAGATGCTAAGAATATTTACTTGATGAAACACAAGTCTGAATTATTGAAAGGTTCAAGTAATTTCAGAGTGAAGTTGAAGATCGTCGTGACAAGAGGATAAAATGTCTATGATATGATCATAGAGACATCTGAGTTACGAGTTTGGCACACAATTAAGACATTGTGGAAATTGTTTCACAACTAATACCGCCTGGAACACCATAGTGTGATGGTGTGTCCGAACATCATAACTGCACCCTATTGGATATGGTGCATACCATGATGTCTCTTATCGAATTACCACTATCGTTTATGGGTTAGGCATTAGAGACAACCGCATTCACTTTAAATAGGGCACCACGCAATTCCGTTGAGACGACTGTTGAGGGACGTAGCAATAATTCAAAATTTTCCTACGTGTCACCAAGATCAATCTAGGAGATGCTAGCAATGAGAGAGAGGGAGTGTATCTTCATACCCTTGAAGATCGCTAAGCGGAAGCGTTACAAGAACGCGGTTGATGGAGTCGTACTCACGGCGATTCAAATCGCGGAAGATCCGATCTAGCGCCGAACGGACGGCGCCTCCGCGTTCAACACATGTACAGCCCGGGGACGTCTCCTCCTTCTTGATCCAGCAAGGGGAGAGGAGAAGTTGAGGGAGAACTCCAGCAGCACGACGACATGGTGGCAATGGAGCTCGTGGTTCTCCGGCAGAGCTTCGCTAAGCACTACGGAGGAGAAGGAGGAGGTGTATGAGGAGGGAGGGCTGCGCCAGGGAAGAGGTGCGGCTGCCCTCCCACCCCTCCACTATATATAGGGGCAAGGGGAGAGGGGGAGGCGCCCTAGGGTTTCCCTTAGGAGGCGGCGGCTAAGCAGATTGGATCTCCCTAGGGAAAATCCTAGGGAGACTTGCCCCCCAAGCCAAGCAGGTGGAGGTGCCCCACCTCCCCAAGTAACGTGGGAAAGGGTGTGGGGGGCGTACCACCCCTTAGTGGGCTGGTTTGCCCCTTCCCCTTTGGCCCATGAGGCCTTCCAACACTTGCCGGGGCTCCCGAAACACCTTTCGGTCATGCTGACCATAGCCTGGTACCCCCGGAACACTTCCAGACTCCAATACCCTTCGTCCAATATATCGATCTTCACCTCCGGACCATTCCAGAGCTCCTCGTCATGTCCGGGATCTCATCCGGGACTCCGAACAACCTTCAGTAACCACATACTATTTCCCATAACAACTCTAGCGCCACCGAACCTTAAGTGTGTAGACCCTACGGGTTCGGGAACCATGCAGACATGAGCGAGACACCTCTCCGGCCAATAACCAATAGCGGGATCTGGATACCCATATTGGCTCCCACATGTTCCACGATGATCTCATCGGATGGACGATGATGTCGGGGATTCAATCAATCCCGTATTCAATTCCCTTTGTCAATCGGTATGTTACTTGCCCGAGATTCGATCGTCGGTATCCCAATACCTCGTTCAATCTCGTTACCGGCAAGTCACCTTACTTGTTCCGTAACGCAAGATCCCGTGGCTAACTCATTATTTACATTGAGCTCATTATGATGATGCATTACCGAGTGGGCCCAGATATACCTCTCCGTCATACGGAGTGACAAATCCCAGTCTCGATTCGTGCCAGCCCAACAGACACTTTCGGAGATACCTGTAGTGCACCTTTATAGCCACCCAGTTACGTTGTGACGTTTGGTACACCCAAAGCATTCCTACGGTATCCGGGAGTTGCACAATCTCATGGTCAAAGGAAACAATACTTGACATTAGAAAAGCTCTTAGCAAACGAACTACACGATCTTGTGCTATGCTTAGGATTGGGTCTTGTCCATCACATCATTCTCCTAATGATGTGATCCCGTTATCAATGACATCCAATGTCCATGGTCAGGAAACCATAACCATCTATTGATCAACGAGCTAGTCAACTAGAGGCTTACTAGGGACATGTTGTGGTCTATGTATTCACACATGTATTACGGTTTCCAGTTAATACAATTATAGCATGAACAACAGACAATTATCATGAACAAGGAAATA
Organism: Triticum aestivum; assembly: GCF_018294505.1. NCBI lineage: Eukaryota > Viridiplantae > Streptophyta > Magnoliopsida > Poales > Poaceae > Triticum > Triticum aestivum. The sequence continues at coordinate 309,204,928 of NC_057808.1, read as the reverse complement.
CAATAATAACCATTTTATTATTGCCTCTAGGGCATATTTCCAACAGTCTCCCACTTGCACTAGAGTTAATAATCTAGTTCACATCACCATGTGATTAACACTCATAGTTCACATCGCCATGTGACTAATACCCAAGAGTTTCCTAGAGTCAATAATCTAGTCCACATCACCATGTGATTAACACTCAATGAGTTCTAGGGTTTGATCATGTTATGCTTACGAGAGAGGTTTTAGTCAACGGGTCTGCAACATTCAGATCCGTGTGTGCTTTACAAATCTCTATGTCATCTTGTAGATGTAGCTACCACGCGCCACTTGGAACTATTCCAAATAACTGCTCTACTATACGAATCCGGTTTACTACTCAGAGTCATCCGGATTAGTGTCAAAGTTTGCATCGACGTAACCCCTTACGACGAACTCTTTTACCACCTCCATAATCGAGAAAATTCCTTAGTCCACTAGATACTAAGGATAAGTTCGACCGCTGTCATGTGATCCATTGCTGGATCACTCTTGTACCCCTTGACTAACTCATGGCAAGGCACACTTCAGGTGCGGTACACAGCATAGCATACTGTAGAGCCTACGTCTAAAGCATAGGGGACGACCTTCGTCCTTTCTCTCTCTTCTGCCGTGGTCAGGTCTTGAGTCTTACTCAATACTCACACCTTATAACACAGCGAAGAACTCCTTCTTTGCCGATCTATTTTGAACTCCTTCAAAATCTTCTCACGGTATGTGTTCATTTGAAAGTACTATTAAGCGTTTTTGATCTATCCTTATAGATCTTGATGCTTAATGTTCAAGTAGCTTAATCCAGGTTTTTCATTGAAAAACACTTTTCAAACAACCTTATATGCTTTCCAGAAATTCTACATCATTTCTGATCAACAATATGTTAACAACATATACTCATCAAAAATTCTATAGTGCTCCCACTCACTTCTTTGGAAATACAAGTTTCTCATAAACTTTGTATAAACCCCAAATCTTTGATCATCTCATCAAAGCGTACATTCCAACTCCGAGATGCTTACTCCAGTCCTTAGAAGGATTGCTGGAGCTTTGCATACTTGTTAGCATCTTTCAGGATTGACAAAACCTTCTGGTTGTATCACATACAACCTTTCCTCAAGAAAATCGTCGAGGAAACAATGTTTTGACATCCTATCTGCAAGATTTCATAAATAATGCAGCAACTGCTAATATAATTCCAACAAACTCTCAGCATCACTACGAGTGAGAAAATCTCATCGTAGTCAACTCCTTGAACTTGTCGGAAAACATCTTAACGACAAGTCGAGCTTTCTTAATGGTGATACTTACCATCATTATCTGTCTTCCCTTTTAAAATCCATCTGTACCCAACAGCCTTACGACCATCAAGTAGTTCTTTCAAAGTCTATACTTTGTTTTCATACATGGATCCTCTCGGATTTTATGGCCTCAAGCCATTCGTCGGAATCCGGGCCCACCATCGCTTCTCCACAGCTCATAGGTTCATCGTTGTCCAACAACATGACTTCCAAGACAGGATTACGTACCACTCTGAAGTAGTACGCATCCTTGTCGTCCTATGAGGTTTGGTAGTGACTTGATCCGAAGTTTCATGATCACTATCATAAGCTTCCACTTCAATTGGTATAGGTGCCATAGGAACAACTTCCTCTGCCCTGCTACACACTAGTTGAAGTGACGGTTCAATAACCTCATCAAGTCTCCACCATCCTCCCACTCAATTCTTTCGAGAGAAACTTTTCCTTGAGAAAGGACATGTTTCTAGAAACGATCACCTTGCTTCCGGATCTGAAATAGGAGGTATACCCAACAGTTTTGGGTATTCTATGAAGATGCATTTATCCGCTTTGGGTTCGAGCTTATCAGCCTGAAACATTTTCACATAAGCGTCGCAGCCCCAAACTTTTAAGAAACGACAGCTTAGGTTTCTCTAAACCATAGTTCATACGGTGTCGTCTCAACGGAATTGCGTGGTGCCCTATTTAAAGTGAATGCGGTTGTCTCTAATGCCTAACCCATAAACGATAGTGTAATTCGAAAAGAGACATCATGGTATGCACCATATCCAATAGGGTGCAGTTATGATGTTCGGACACACCATCACACTATGGTGTTCCAGGCGGTATTAGTTGTGAAACAATTTCCACAACGTCTTAATTGTGTGCCAAACTCGTAACTCAGATATTCATCTCTGTGATCATATCATAGACATTTTATCCTCTTGTCATGACGATCTTCAACTTCACTCTGAAATTACTTGAACCTTTCAATAATTCAGACTTGTGTTTCATCAAGTAAACATACTTAGCATCTACTCAAATCATCTGTGAAGTAAGAGCATAATGATATTCACTGCGTGCCTCAGCACTCATTGGATTGCACACATCAAAATGTATTACTTCCAACAAGTTGCTCTCTTGTTCCATCTCACTGAAAACGAGGCCTTTCAGTCATCTTGCCCATGTGGTATGATTTGCATGTCTCAAGTGATTCAAAATCAAGTGAGTCCAAATGATCCATCTGTATGGAGTTTCTTCATGCATATATACCAATAGACATGGTTCGCATGTCTCAATCTTTTCAAAAACGAGTGAGTCCAAAGATCCATCAACATGGAGCTTCTTCATGCGTTTTATCCCAATATGACTCAAATAGCAGTGCCACAAGTATGTGGTACTATCATTACTATCTTATATCTTTTGGCATGAACATGTGTATCACTACGATCGAGATTCAATAAACCATTTATTTTAGGTGCAAGACCATTGAAGGTATTATTCAAATAAAAAGAGTAACCATTATTCTTCTTAAATGAACAACATAATCCAATCATGTCTATGCTCAACGCAAACACCAAATAACAATTATTTAGGTTTAACACCAATCTCGATGGTAGAGGGAGCGTGCGATGTTTGATCACATCAACCTTGGAAACACTTCCAACACATATCGTCATCTCACCTTTAGCGAGTCTCCGTTTATTATGTAGCCTTTTATTTCGAGTTACCAACACTTAGCAACCGAACCGGTATCTAATACCCTGGTGCTACTAGGAGTACTAGTAAAGTACACATTAATATAATGTATATCCAATATACTTCTGTCGACCTTGCCTGCCTTCTCATCTACCAAATATCTAGGGTAGTTCTGCTTCAGTGACCGTTCCCCTCATTACAGAAGCACTTAGTCTCGGGTTTGGGTTCAACCTTGGGTTTCTTCACTAGAGCAGCAACTGATTTGCCGTTTCATGAAGTATCCTTCTTTCCCTTGCCCTTCTTGAAACTAGTGGTTTTACTAACCATCAACAATTGATGCTCCTACTTGATTTCTACTTTCGCGGTGTCAAACATCGCGAGTTGCTCAAGGATCATCATGTCTATCCCTGATATGTTATAGTTCATCACGAAGCTCTAATAGCTTGGTGGCAGTGACTATGGAGAACCATCACTATCTCATCTGGAAGATTAACTCCCACTCGATTCAAGCGATTGTAGTACTTAGACAATCTGAGCACATGCTCAACGATTGAGCTTTTCTCCCTTAGTTTGCAGGCTTAAGAAACTTGTAAGAGGTCTCATACCTCTTGACATGGGCACTAGTCTGAAATCCCAATTTCAGTCTTTGGAACATCTCATATGTTCTGCGACGTTTCAAAACCGTCTTCGGTGCCTCAATTCTATGCCGTTTTAACATTACGCACTGAACTATCACGTAGTCATCAGAACGTATATGTCAGATGTTCGCAACATCCACAAACGACGCTCGAGGTTCAGCACACCGAGCGGTGCATTAAGGACATAAGCCTTCTGTGCAGCAATGAGGACAATCCTCAGTTTACGGACCCAGTCCGCATAATTGCTACTATCAACTTTCAACTAAATTTTCTCTAGGAACATATCTTAGTAGAACTAAAGCGTAAGCTACGACATAATTTGCAAAGACCTTTTGACTATGTTCATGATAATTAAGTTCATCTAATGAATTTTTTTAACGAACTCCCACTTAGATAGACATCCCTCTAGTCATCTAAGTGATACATGATCCAAGTCAACTAGGCCGTGTCCGATCATCACGTGAGACGGACTAGTCATCATCGGTGAACATCTTCATGTTGATCGTATTTGCTATACGACTCATGTTCGACCTTTCGGTCTTCCGTGTTCCGAGGCCGTGTCTGTACATGCTAGGCTCGTCAAGTCAACCTAAGTGTTTCACATGTGTAAATCTGGCTTACACCCGTTGTATGCGAATGTTAGAATCTATCACACCCGATCATCACGTGGGCTTCGAAACAACGAACCTTCGCAACGGTGCACAGTTAGGGGGAACACATCTCTTGAAATTTTAGTGAGGGATCATCTTATTTATGCTACCGTCGTTCTAAGCAAATAAGATGTAAACATGACAAACATCACATGCAAATCATAAAGTGACATGATATGGCCAATATCATCTTGCGCCTTTGATCTCCATCTTCGAGGCGCGGCATGATCACCTTCGTCACCGGCATGACACCATAATCTCCATCATCATGATCTCCATCATCGTGTCTTCATGAAGTTGTCTCGCCAACTATTACTTCTACTACTATGGCTAACGGTTAGCAATAAAGTAAAGTAATTACATGGCATTTTTCATTGACACGCAGGTCATACAATAAATTAAGAAAACTCCTATGGCTCCTGCCAGTTGTCATACTCATCGACATGCAAGTCGTGATTCCTATTACAAGAACATGATCAATCTCATACATCACATATATATAATTCATCACATCCTTTTGGCCATATCACATCACATAGCATACCCTGCAAAAACAAGTTAGAGGTCCTCCAATTGTTGTTGCATGTTTTACGTGGCTGTTATGGGTTTCTAGCAAGAACGTTTCTTACCTACGCAAAAGCCACAACGGTGATATGCCAATTGCTATTTACCCTTCATAAGGACCCTCTTCATCGAATCCGATCCGGCTAAAGTGGGAGAGACAGACACCCGCTAGCCACTTTATGCATCAAGTGCATGTCAGTCGGTGGAACCCGTCTCACGTAAGTGTACGTGTAAGGTCGGTCCGGGCCGCTTCATCCCACAATGCCGCCAAATCAAGATAAGACTAGTAACGGCAAGCAAATTGAAAAAACCATCGCCCACAACTACTTTGTGTGCTACTCGTGCATAGAATCTACGCATAGACCTAGCTCATGATGCCACTGTTGGGTAACGTAGCAATAATTCAAAATTTTCCTACGTGTCACCAAGATCGATCTAGGAGATGCTAGCAACGAGAGAGAGGGAGTGCATCTTCATACCCTTGAAGATTGCTAAGCGGAAGCGTTACAAGAACGCGGTTGATGGAGTCGTACTCACGGCGATTCAAATCGCGGAAGATCCGATCTAGCGCTGAACGGACGGCGTCTCCGCGTTCAACACACGTACAGCCCGGGGACGTCTCCTCCTTCTTGATCCAGCAAGGGGAGAGGACAAGTTGAGGGAGAACTCCAGGAGCACGACGACATGGTGGCAATGGAGCTCGTGGTTCTCCGGCAGAGCTTCGCTAAGCACTATGGAGGAGAAGGAGGAGGTGTATGAGGAGGGAGGGCTGCGCCAGGGAAGAGGTGCGGCTGCCCTCCCACCCCTCCACTATATATAGGGGCAAGGGGAGAGGGGGAGGCGCCCTAGGGTTTCCCCTAGGGGGCAGCGGCCAAGCAGATTGGATCTCCCTAGGGAAAATCCTAGGGAGACTTGCCCCCCAAGCCAAGCAGGTGGAGGCTTGCCTCCCAAGCCAGGTGGAGGCCCCCCACCTCACCAAGTAACGTGGGAAAGGGTGTGGGGGGGCGCACCAACCCTTAGTGGGCTGGTTTGCCCCTTCCCCTTTGGCCCATGAGGCCCTCCAACACTTGCCGGGGCTCCCGAAACACCTTTCGGTCATGCTGGCCATAGGCTGGTACCCCCGGAACACTTCCGGACTCCAATACCCTTCGTCCAATATATCGATCTTCACCTCCGGACCATTCCGGAGCTCCTCGTCATGTTCAGGATCTCATCCGGGACTCGGAACAACCTTCGGTAACCACATACTATTTCCCATAACAACTCTAGCGTCACCGAACCTTAAGTGTGTAGACCCTACGGGTTCGGGAACCATGCAGATATGACCGAGACACCTCTCCGGCCAATAACCAATAGCGGGATCTGGATACCCATATTAGCTCCCACATGTTCCACGATGATCTCATCGGATGAACCCCGATGTCGGGGATTCAATCAATCCCGTATTCAATTCCCTTTGTCAATCGGTATGTTACTTGCCCGAGATTCGATCGTCGGTATCCCAATACCTCGTTCAATCTCGTTACCGGCAAGTCACTTTACTCGTTCCGTAACGCATGATCCCGTGGCTAACTCATTAGTCACATTGAGCTCATTATGATGATGCATTACCGAGTGGGCCCAGAGATACCTCTCCGTCATACGGAGTGACAAATCCCAGTCTCGATTCGTGCCAGCCCAACAGACACTTTCGGAGATACCTGTAGTGCACCTTTATAGCCACCCAGTTACGTTGTGACGTTTGGTACACCCAAAGCATTCCTACGGTATCCGGGAGTTGCACAATCTCATGGTCTAAGGAAACGATACTTGACATTAGAAAAGCTCTTAGCAAACGAACTACACGATCTTGTGCTATGCTTAGGATTGGGTCTTGTCCATCACATCATTCTCCTAATGATGTGATCCCGTTATCAATGACATCCAATGTCCATGGTCAGGAAACCATGACCATCTATTGATCAACGAGCTAGTCAACTAGAGGCTTACTAGGGACATGTTGTGGTCTATGTATTCACACATGTATTACGGTTTCCAGTTAATACAATTATAGCATGAACAACAGACAATTATCATGAACAAGGAAATACAATAATAACCATTTTATTATTGCCTCTAGGGCATATTTCCAACAACGACATCATATGAACTATGGTTTAGAGAAATCTAAGCTGTCGTTTCTTAAAAGTTTGGGGCTGCGACGCTTATGTGGAAAAGTTTCAGGCTGATAAGCTCGAACCCAAAGCGGATGAATGCATCTCCATAGAATACCCAAAACAGTTGGGTATACCTCCTATTTCGGATCTGGAAGCAAAAGTGATTGTTTCTAGAAACGGGCCCTTTCTCGAGGAAATGTTTCTCTCGAAAGAATTGAGTGGGAGGATGGTGGAGACTTGATGAGGTTATTGAACCGTCACTTCAACTAGTGTGTAGCAGGGCAGAAGAAGTTGTTCCTGTGGCACCTACACCAATTGAAGTGGAAGCTTATGATAGTGATCATGAAACTTCGGATCAAGTCACTACCAAACCTCGTAGGACAACAAGGATGCGTACTACTTCAGAGTGGTACGTAATCCTGTCTTGGAAGTCATGTCGCTAGACAACAATGAACCTACGAGCTATGGAGAAACGATGGTGGGCCCAGATTCCGACGAATGGCTCGAGGCCATAAAATCCGACAGAGGATCCATGTATAAAACAAAGTATAGACTTTGGAAGAACTACTTGATGGTCGTAAGGCTGTTGGGTGCAGATGGATTTTAAAAGGAAGACGGACAATGATGGTAAGTGTCACCATTAAGAAAGCTCGACTTGTCGTTAAGATGTTTTCCGACAAGTTCAAGGAGTTGACTACGATGAGATTTTCTCACTCGTAGTGATGCTGAGAGTTTGTTGGAATTATATTAGCAGTTGCTGCATTATTTATGAAATCTTGCAGATAGGATGTCAAAACATTGTTTCCTTGACGATTTTCTTGAGGAAAGGTTGTATGTGATACAACCAGAAGGTTTTGTCAATCCTGAAAGATGCTAACAAGTATGCAAAGCTCCAGCAATCCTTCTAAGGACTGGAGTAAGCATCTCGGAGTTGGAATGTACGCTTTGATGAGATGATCAAAGATTTTGGGTTTATACAAAGTTTATGAGAAACTTGTATTTCCAAAGAAGTGAGTGGGAGCACTATAGAATTTTTGATGAGTATATGTTGTTAACATATTGTTGATCAGAAATGATGTAGAATTTCTGGAAAGCATACAGGGTTATTTGAAAAGTGTTTTTCAATGGAAAACCTGGATTAGGCTACTTGAACATTGAGCATCAAGATCTATAAGGATAGATCAAAAATGCTTAATAGTACTTTCAAACCAATACATACCGTGACAAGATTTTGAAGGAGTTCAAAATAGATCAGCAAAGAAGGAGTTCTTGGTTGTGTTACAAGGTGTGAGTATTGAGTAAGACTCAAGACCTGACCACGGCAGAAGAGAGAGAAAGGACGAAGGTCGTCCCCTATGCTTTAGACGTAGGGTCTACAGTATGCTATGCTGTGTACCGCACCTGAAGTGTGCCTTGCCATGAGTTAGTCAAGGGGTACAATAGTGATCCAGAAATGGATCACATGACAGCGGTCGAACTTATCCTTAGTAACTAGTGGACTAAGGAATTTTCTCGATTATGGAGGTGGTAAAAGACTTCGTTGTAAAGGGTTACGTCGATGCAAACTTTGACACTAATCCGGATGACTCTGAGTAGTAAACCGGATTCGTATAGTAGAAGCAGTTATTTGGAATAGCTCCAAGTAGCGCGTGGTAGCTGCATCTACAAGATGACATAGAGATTTGTAAAGCACACACGGATCTGAAAGGTTCAGACCCGTTGACTAATAACCTCTCTCACAAGTGAGATATGAACAAACCCCATGGGTGTTGGATTCGTTACAATCACATAGTGATGTGAACTAGATTATTGACTCTAGTGCAAGTGGGAGACTGTTGGAAATATGCCCTAGAGGCAATAATAAAATGGTTATTATTGTATTTCCTTGTTCATGATAATTGTCTATTGTTCATGCTATAATTGTATTAACTGGAAACCGTAATACATGTGTGAATACATAGACCACAACATGTCCCTAGTAAGCCTCTAGTTGACTAGCTCGTTGATCAATAGATGGTCATGGTTTCCTGACCATGGACATTGGATGTCATTGATAACGGGATCACATCATTAGGAGAATGATGTGATGGACAAGACCCAATCCTAAGCATAGCACAAGATCATGTAGTTCGTTTGCTAAGAGCTTTTCTAATGTCAAGTATCGTTTCCTTAGACCATGAGATTGTGCAACTCCCGGATACTGTAGGAATGATTTGGGTGTACCAAACATCACAACATAACTGGGTGGCTATAAAGGTGCACTACAGGTATCTCCAAAAGTGTCTGTTGGGTTGGTACGAATCGAGACTGGGATTTGTCACTCCGTATGACGGAGAGGTATCTCTGGGCCCACTCGGTAATGCATCATCATAATGAGCTCAATGTGACTAATGAGTTAGCCACGGGATCATGCGTTATGGAACGAGTAAAGAGACTTGCCGGTAACGAGATTGAACGAGGTATGGGGATACCGACGATCGAATCTCGGGCAAGTAACATACCGATAGACAAAGGGAATTGTATACGGGATCGATTGAATCCCCGACATCGTGGTTCATCCGATGAGATCATCGTGGAACATGTGGGAGCCAATATGGGTATCCAGATCCCGCTATTGGTTATTGGCCGGAGAGGTGTCTCGGTCATGTGTTCATGGTTCCCGAACCCGTAGGGTCTACACACTTAAGGTTCGGTGACGCTAGAGTTGTTATGGGAAATAGTATGTGGTTACTGAAGGTTGTTCGGAGTCCCGGATGAGATCCCGGACATGACGAGGAGCTCCGGAATGGTTCGGAGGTGAAGATTGGTATATTGGACGAAGGGCATTGGAGTCCGGAATTGTTCCGGGGGTACCAGGCTATGGCCAGCATGTCCGAAAGGGGTTTCGGAGGCCCCGGCAAGCGTTGGGGGGCCTTATGGGCCAAGGGGAAGGGGCAAACCAGCCCACTAAGGGGCCGCGCGCCCCTCCCAACCCCTCTCACGTAACCAGGAGAGGTGGGGGCGCCACCCCTAGGGCAGCCGCCCCTCCCGGCTTGGGGGGCAAGTTTCCTAGGGGGTGGGGGCGCCCAAACCCATCTAGGGTTTCCCCTGGCCGCCTCCTCCTCCTCTAGATCCATCTAGAGGGGCCGGCCCCCTCTCCCCTCCGCCTATATATAACGAGGGGGTGGGAGGGCAGCCGCACCCCCTGGCCTGGCGCAGCCCTCTCCTCCTCCAACTCCTCCTGCTCCTCCGTAGTCCTTAGCGAAGCTCTGCCGGAGAACCACGAGCTCCATTTGCCACCACGCCGTCGTGCTGCTGGATTTCTCCCTCAACTTCTCCTCTCCCCTTGCTGGTTCAAGAAGGAGGAGACGTCCCCGGGCTGTACGTGTGTTGAACGCGGAGGCGCCGTCCGTTCGGCGCTAGATCGGATCTTCTGCGATTTGAATCGCCACGAGTACGACTCCATCAACCGTGTTCTTGTAACGCTTCCGCATAGCGATCTTCAAGGGTATGAAGATGCACTCCCTCTCTCTCGTTACTAGCATCTCCTAGATTGATCTTGGTGACACGTAGGAAATTTTTTAATTATTGCTACGTTACCCGACAGATTTTGCATAAACTCTCTGACAGAAACCTTATCATCCAAAACAAAAGAGAAAAGCCTTGGTAGTCTCAAGTTTAGTGGCCTTGAAGAGCCACCTACATGCCAAGCATCCAGCCAGAAAAGAGCAGAATCACCCATATTAACTTGCACTGAAGCAATGGACCTATAATGGTTAGCAAGCTTGAGAATGTCCTTCCACCAAAAGGTGCCAGTTAGAACTGTTGCATGAGGCACAACTCCATCATAATAGCTATCCCAAATCAACTGGACCCAAGGAACCTACTGTTTGTTGTAAAACTTATGCAGTTGTTTGAGAAGCAGACCTTGATTCTGAATAGTGAGGTTGAGAATGCCAAGGCCTCCCTTATCCTTGTGTCTGCAAACTAAATCCCAGCCAGCTAAAGATTGCTTTGGCACATCAGAGTTTCCTCTCCATAAACACTGCCTGAAAATCCTATCCAACTGCTTGATAATACCAGGGGGAATATGCAAACTACATAGGAAGTATATGGGCATTGAAGTAAGCACAGATGTGAGCAATTGCAACCTGGATCCTTGGTTGAGCATGGCAGAGCTAACAGACAGTCTTCTTTCAACACTATCCACTAGAGGCATGAAATCAATAATTCCAGGTCTTGTAGTACCAAGAGGCAAACCCAGATATGTGAAAGGCAGCTTCTCCAACTTACATCCCAGGATGGTAGACAACCTATGTGCCTCTGTTGGATCAATATTTACTGGCACAATTGAAGACTTTCCAAAATTTACCTTTAGGCCAGTAGACTATTGGAAAATATGGACATGTTCTTGAGAGCCACCAACTGATCCTCAACTGCAAAAAGGATGATTATTGTGTCATCTGCATACTGAATAATAGGAAAATCAGGGTCCTGAGATGGGATTGGAAGTGTTAAAACTCCCTTAGCCAGCATGTCATTGACCACAGTTTGAAGGAGATCAACAGCTATGACAAATAACAGTGGGGAGAGGGGATCCCCCTGCCTGACCCCACATTTGCATTTGAACTGTTTGCCAGGCACCCCATTAAGTAGAACAGACGATGATCCTGAGGAAAGAATCTCTTTAATCCAAGAAATCCATTTGGCATCAAAACCTTTGTGCTGGAGAATTTGTAAGATGAGATCATGCTCCACAGTGTCAAATGCTTTTGCAAAATCCAACTTCAGAATGATGATTGGCCTTTTTGATTGGTTGCATTGATGTATATACTCAAAAGCCCAAGCCAGGCAGTCCTGAATGGCTCTGCTCCTCAAAAACCCATATTGATTCTTGTGAATGCATTGCAGAATGACCTTTTGAAGCTTATTTGCCAAAAGCTTAGTGAGGAACTTGAGGCATGTATTAGTAAGAGAGATTGGTCTAAAATCCTCAGGCCCTTCAGGAGACAACATCTTTGGAATTAAGGTGATGAGGGAACCATTAATATTCTCCAAAGAAAGTCTCCCATCATAAAACCCCTGAATGAGAGCCAAAAAATACTTCTCAATGATAGGCCAACACTTCTTAACAAAAAGGCCATTAAAACCATCCGGCCCAGGAGCTCGATCAGTCGGCAAATCTTTAAGGACAGTGTTGATTTCCTCAGCAGAAAACGGTTCAGACAGACTGCTCAAGCCATCAACAGGTTGAATAAGAGTGTGCAGATCAAAGCCCATGTTAATACCTTGGGCCTGTCCCATTCTGTTTTTAAATGATGACCAAAGAATTCCCGCCATTTGGGAGTGATCAGAAACTGGGTCAGCACCTGCAACAGAGAGGCTTGCAATCGTATTTCTGCGCAGACGTTCAGAGGCCATAGCATGAAAAAACTTGGAATTCTCCTCCCCCACCTTAATATAATGGATGGTACACCTCTGCTTCCAATAAATGTAGTGGATTCTAAGCAGATTCTCATGGTGTAATTTAACAATCTTTCGAAAGTTAAATTCAGGTGCGGTGAGAGGCCTCAACTCCTCCAAGTTATCAAAGAATAAGATTACTCAAGAACAATCCATTGTTAACCGTTTAATGAACGACATGTTTTTACTCCAAGCCTTGAGGGCAGAACGCAGGCGTTTAAACTTGGTTGTCAAGACTGCAGCAGGAGACAAATCAGCAAACACTAGCTGGTTCCAAGAAAGCTTGACACAGTCCAAAAACCCTGGCATGTCCACCCAGTAATTCTCAAACCTAAAAACTCTGGATTTAGGTATATTGGTGTCAATTGAAACCACACAGGGGACGTAATCTGACGATGTTTTTGCCAGGGGTAAAACAACAGTGTTGGGATAGACAGAAATCCAGTCTGAGGTGGTAAAAAACCAATCTAGCTATTCAAGCAATGGCTGCTCTTGCATATTGGACCAAGTGAAACTCCTGCCCTTTAAAGGCAATTCCAGCAAACCCAAATGACCAATGATCTCATTAAAGAGAAAAATGTCGTTGACATCACCTCCTGGTCTATTTTTATTATCAATGGAACGAATGAAGTTGAAATCTCCTAGGAGCAACCAATTCTCATCCGTTGGGATATTAAGGTGGTAAAGCCAACTAACAAAATTGTCCCGAGGAGGGCCATCACAGGGCCCATAAACGGACACTAGGGTCCACTTCTCAGCGTTATGAACGGATTGAAAAGAAACCACAATGCCAAAGCTCTGAACTTGGACGAGGGTCCCATTAAAGATGGACGAGTTCCAAACAACTAGGATGCCACCAGAAGCACCAACGGCCGGGGCAAACACAAAAGTATCAAAGCACCGAGGACAGAAAGATCTAATTTTCCTAATATCAAAATCCGCACACTTTGTCTCTTGCAGGCAAACAATGGAGCACTGGCTCTCCTCAATCTTTGCTCTCACATCACGCTGTCGAGCATCTGAATTCAGACCATGGACATTCCAACAGAGCACACGCCCATTACGATAATTTGTACTATCCATAGAAAACTCGCAGCGATAAAATAAGGACTGCTAAGCATAACATAGCAGTATCATAGTCCACAGCCACACGACCCAAAAGAGCAAACAGTGCAACAAGTTCAGATGAAACATAGCCACTAAGAAAGAAAAAACTATGCCAGGCAAGACTCCTCTGGCGCCAGTCCTGAAACCTAGGCTTACTCATCATCGGACACTGGATCAGAGGAAGATTTCTTAGGAGGAGCCGTAAGCTTCTCCAATGTCAGTTGGTCTGCATAAATACCCAGACGAGCACCGACTGCCTGTAAATCAGAGGCAGGTGTTGGTGGAGGTATCGCCTACGCTGCATCTTCATGATCTTCAGGGTCGTCAGATGACGACTTAGCCTTCTTGGCCCTCGGGCGCCACAATGCAGAAGTCTTGGTGGGAATGGCTGAAGTTGGTTTGTAACCAGAGGCCTTGGTAGCGCTGCGCGTCATGCGTCTGACAGAGAAATACAGGGTTGGAGCAACTGCAACTAAAGACCTGCGGCCACGCCTGGCCTCTCGTCCACGCTTGCCAAGAACTGGAGGAACAACAGACGTGAACAGGAGCTCATCATGGTTCTGTGGCAAATCAGCGTCAGCAGGTTGCACACGGTCCACCTGCTCATGGTGAGATACTTCAGACTCCACCTGATCTGGAAAGATCTCTTCAATAACAACAGACGAGCGGGGCGTGGGTGGATTGTTGGGCTGCATCAGTAATCCAAAAGTGATCCCACAGTGCTCGGGCAAGACATAAGTGGTGAGTTGAGATTGCCATTGCTGATGTTTTGGCAGCGGAGCAGGCACTTTTCTGATGAAAAATTCAGGCAGTAATGAACGGAAAGACCTCTCCCAGATAAGATTGGGAGGAAGCACAGGGCCATAAACAACACGAACAATTCCAAGCTGAATTGGGTCCAAAGGAGCCACTGGGTGCTGTGCCACAATGTGCTGGATGGGCTGCTGAACTTCCTCCAAATCCATGTCATTGTCAGAATCCAAAGAAGGGTTGAGAACCATGGAATTCTGTTCTTGAACAATATCCTACTGCTGATTAGGTGCATCCTCCTGCTGATGCTGAGGTTGCTGGACCTGCTCCTCCCAAGGGCCCCATCCAACATCATTGGAATTGTTGACATCGTTGGCATTCTCACCCCAGCCACCCACACTGTTACCCTGGTGCGGGTTATGGTGAGGTGGCACAGCGTTTCAACCAAGCGCAGGGTACGGTGGCATAGCCGAGAAGGGCTGCGGTGGGTTTACGGTGTATCAATCTTTTAGGTGTTAGAATGATTTTTGCAGTTCATGATTTTTGATCTTTATGTTCTTGTTATGTATTGAGTGACCGCAATTTTTTTCTCTTTAATCTAGATATAGAAGTTCAATTTAAAAAAAGTCTTTTGTTTGTTCTTTTGCTGTGTGTACAAATTTAACTTATTCTAGCATAATAAATTCAGTTTGTTTAATATTTTTTTGTAATTTTTTAATGAATCCCTTGCTAATTTTACTGTGTTGATTCATCAGGTTCATTTTTATGTTTTAAATGTATTTACTTTTGCTTTTCTGGTTTTGTGTTTTCGTAGAAAATTCCAAAGGCTGTTGTCTCCAGCTTGAAGATCTTCGTTGATGTACCAATGAGTGCGAATGTCAGTCTGGAAGCTTTCAAGGGTGATTTGCTTGTCATAACACCATCTTCATACTCTCTGTGCAAGCAAGATGGCAGGATGGTCATTGACAAGAGCAGTTTCAATGACTTCCTCACAGCTGCTTCTTATTCAAAAGACAACGTTGTCCTCATCACTTTCAAGGAATGTCGTGATCGTGAAGTTTCAATTGTATTCCAGCAACTGAAGTAAAGGGAGCGGCTAGAGGTCAATGGAAGATTTGCAGTTGGGAGAATGAACTTTTGCTTACGCATTTATGTATTAACTTCTGGACTTCTTCTATCTTAGTATTGTATAATTACGCGAAGAAGTGAACCGAAATATTTTATGCTTGAACTGTTTTGAACTATGTTATTAGTGGTAAATTCATGAGACCTGGTGATTGTAAGATGGTAGTTGTGGTTCTGTTTTTACTTAAATTTTTTATGAGTTTTGATCATTATTATTTTCCCTTTTTTTCTTTTAGTTTTTTATGTAATGTTTATTATATGGGTGCTCAACAATTTTTTGATTGATCTTTTTTGTTATAGATCATATCAATTGTTGATTCGCAGCCACCCTACATTTTTGGATGTTTTTATTCTATTATACATTTTTTGTTTCATGTAATTTCTTCAGAGTGATCAATTTTTGTGTGTTTGATATTTTTATATGGATCCCATCACTTGTTCATTCACTGAAACCCTACATTTTTTATTTTTCGTTAAATTTTTGTTTGCCGATCCTCACACTTATATTGCAACATATTGTGCTCTCTTATTACTATTATTTTTTGAAAATAAGTTTAACACTGTAACAATGCTTTATTTTTGAATGTAAAATTGAGAGATTTACGTTTTCTGTAAAAAATAACCATGCCCACTCCCCACTTTTTTTATTTTGAATGTAAGCCGTCCGTGCCATGCCTTGAGATTCATGCTTTATTTTCTGTGTAGTCGTGTTCTGTTTCTCTCTGCTTGAGTTTTTACGTTATCTCAGTGCTGACGTCACAATTTTTCAAATTCCTCATCGCGTTCATCTTCCTCCTCTCCGCCTCCTCCTTTTCTCGAGACCTTCATCCTCTCGGGGCGACGAGGCCGCCATTGCTCCCGCGGTTTCGCGGTGAATTCTACATCCACATGACCGCCAGTCGATGTGCAGGTGTCCGAGGTACCTTCCCGTCCATCAGTTTCCTTCACCCGTTCAATTTTGTGCTCGCTTATGTCCGAACCCTAAGTTTTTGAGATGAGGTGTGTCAAATTGATTGGGTGAACTCACGAATTTAGCCGTTTTAGATAGTTTCGGCCAGGCTGATTGTTTCATGCAGCTGATTTGAGTCTCGCCAGCGCCTTGAATTGGCCTTGTTGTTTGAATCCCATATGTGTGAAGGAAATATGCCCTAGAGGCAATAATAAAGTTGTTATTTATATTTCCTTATATCATGATAAATGTTTATTATTCATGCTAGAATTGTATTAACCGGAAACTTAGTACATGTGTGAATACATAGACAAAACAGAGTGTCCCTAGTATGCCTCTACTTGACTAGCTCGTTGATCAAAGATGGTTATGTTTCCTGACCATAGACATGTCTTGTCATTTGATGAACGGGATCACAACATTAGAGAATGATGTGATGGACAAGACCCATCCGGTAGCTTAGCATTATGATCGTTTATTTTATTGCTATTGCTTTCTTCATGACTTATACATGTTCCTCTGACTATCAGATTATGCAACTCCCGAATACCGGAGGAACACCTTGTGTGCTATCAAACGTCACAATGTAACTGGGTGATTATAAAGATGCTCTACAAGTGTCTCCGAAGGTGTTTTTTGGGTTGTCATAGATCAAGATTAGGATTTGTCACTCTGTGTATCGGAGAGGTATCTCTGGGCCCTCTCGGTAATGTACATCACTATAAGACTTGCAAGCAATGTGACTAATGAGTTAGTTACGGGATGATGCATTACGGAACGAGTAAAGAGACTTGCCGGTAACGAGATTGAACTAGGTATGATGATACCGATGATCGAATCTCGGGCAAGTAACATACCGATGACAAAGGGAACAACGTCGTTGTTATGCGGTTTGACCGATAAAGATCTTCGTAGAATATGTAGGAGCCAATATGAGCATCCAGGTTCCGCTATTGGTTACTGACCGGAGATGTGTCTCGGTCATGTGTACATAGTTCTCGAACCCGTAGGGTCCGCATGCTTAACGTTCGATGACGATTTGTATTATGAGTTATGTGTTTTGGTGACTGTCGTGGAATGGTCACGGCAGATGTCCTCGAGCTAGGACTTAGTCGTGGAGCCATCGCAACTAGGAAGCTTGAAGGGGTTAATGCGGGACAAGGAACACGAGGGTTTATACTGGTTCGGCCCCTTACGGTGAAGGTAAAAGCCTACGTCCAGTTGAGGTGGTATTGATTAGGGTTACGATCACCAGGGAGCTAAACTGCTATGCCCGGCTTTCGATGAGATTGTTCTTGTCCCCAAACCGCTGCCGGGTCGTCCCTTTATATAGGGAGGCTGACGCCCAGCAGCCCTCAGAGTCCCGGCCGGCTCATAAGAGTGTCCGGCTCGGACTCTCAGCTATACTTGGCTTACACTACAAGCTCTACCATAATAATGATTGTAACTCTAGGCCTTAAGTCATATCCGGGTCTTAAGACCATCTCTGGCCCATCGTCTTCAGGCTTGGCCCCGGGCTTCTGGTAATGACCATTAGAGTAACCCGGCCCCTCCTGGCGGGTGACTCTAAGGTCTATATCCTCAACATTAGGCCCCAGATTGATTTGAGCCGGCTCATGTCAATCTTCAATTCTTTCGACAGAAAAAATCTCCGGCTTACCATTTATGTGAAGGCCATAACCCGGCGTGACGTCATCCTCAAACTCCGGATAATCCGCCGTGACGTCATCTTCCATTAAGCCCGTTTTTTACTCCACCAGATCCGCAACGGATCTTTGCTTTTACTGTCATCCCGAAAATCGAGGCGTTGTGGGGGGAGATAACCACGCCACGGTCTCCTTGATTCTCGCGCCCGCTTTACGAGCTCGCCTTATAAATAGGCCGGCCCGACGGGCTTCTCTGCCACCCTTCTTCCTCCTCGCGCCACTGCCTCTCTGCCTGAGCTCGCACTCCGCCGCCGTCACCTCGCCTCCGGTCTTCTTCAACCTTGGCCGCTGCATCACCCTGACTCGGACCAGACAAACGGCGGCGACCCCCGCACCTTTTCAGCTCCGGTAAGTCCTGCTTGACTTGTAGAGTAGATCTGCCGTAGGATTTGCCCACGTTCTTCGTGTTCGTCGCCATTGTCCGCAAGCTTCGGTAGTTCTCATAGTTACTGCCCTTGTTTGATCTTAGATCTGCATAGAATTAGTGCGGCGGCTGTTTGGCACTTATTTCAAATGCCAGTAGGTCTCTTTCCACTGCATAACGGCTTCGTTCGAGCTCAAGAACATCCGCTCGTCTGTTTGTAGGTCTAGAAATTTTTCATTTCACCCGACCATTTTGATCCAAAAGTTTTACTGCGATGTGTGAAACCTGTTTTACCATACTTAGTAAAAAAAACTGCAATCCTTGAGCCTCGGCGGTTTACATTTCCGGTTTAAAGAAACCACGCGCCATAGACCCTTCCGGCTTAAAGAAAACCATGCTTCGTAGAATCCTCCGGCTTAGCGGTGATAAGGCCGTAGATAATCAATTTATTCTGAATGCCCCTGCGGCTTAAATAACCCACTGTACCTGAGTATATACCATTAGTCCCCTTCATAAGCCGCCACCTTAGTTTTGAACTGTAGATCTCCTCCGGCTTATAATTAACCCGGACGTTTTTCCTTTTTGTCATAGACTGCCGACTTTCACCATGCCTCCCAAAGCTCCCATTACTTGCAACTGGATGAGGTCCAATGTGACCAACGAGACCCTAGCTGATTTTGTTAAGTCAGGATATCTGCCCAAGAAAGACATCATGTCCTACCGTGCCCCTGACCCGTCAGAAGAGAGGCCACAGCCAAAGGATGGGGAGGTAGTGATTTTTGCGGATCACATGAGCCGGGGCTTCGCACCGCCCGGCTCAAAGTTTTTTAGGGACGTGCTCAACTTCTTCGACTTGCGGCCTCAAGATATAGGACCCAACTCAGTGTCCAACATCTGCAATTTTCAAGTCTTCTGCGAGGTTTACCTTGGAGAAGAACCTAGTTTGCTGCTCTTCAGAGAGATTTTTTATTTAAACCGTCAGAATGAGTGCGCCAATGGGCCAAGTCTGGAATTAGGTGGTATCTCCATCCAGCGGCGTAGGGACTACCTTTTCCCTTACGCAGAGCCGCCGAGCCACCCAAAGGACTGGAACATGACTTGGTTCTACTGCCAAGATACGTCCCCGGCTGATGAAAGCCCGCTGCCCGGCTTTCGCCCAACACGTCTGGAGCCGACTCACCCACTGTCGGACAAGCTGACTCAAGCGGAGCGCCAGCCTCTGCTCCCCACTATCAACAAGATCAAGGCTCTCCTGGGCAATGGTCTGAACGGAATCGACCTGGTCCGGGTCTGGATCTCGTGGCGGGTGATCCCATTGAGCCGCCGCCCCGGCTTAATGTGTGAGTACACAGGACGAAAGGATGACCCTCAGAGACACAGCCGCAATGATCTTCCAGAAGACGTTGCAGAGGAGATGACCAAGGCTCTGTTAAACGAGAGCCTGGCAGACTGCGGAAGGACCGGGTTAGCTCCCTTCTGCAAGACCAACCCAGCCCCAGCGGTAAGCAACCGACTTTAACTTTTTATCTACTTCTGCATGTAACCTTCATCTGAACCGTTTGAAGAATTCATCATTGTATTTTTCAGGCTGATGATAAGTTCTGGCGGGTCAAATATGACCATGAGGCGGCCAAGAAGGCCAGGAAGGCGAAGAAAGCCGCCAAGAAAACCGCCCCTCGCAAGAAAGGGAGCAGGCCTACTGCCTCCGAGCTGATGCAATTAAGCGACAGCTCCGAGTCAGAGGTAACCCCTGAGTCTTTGAAGTCCTTGCTATATTCACTGTTTGTTTGCTGTCCGCCTTATCAATACTTGCTCATTGACAGGATGACACCGGCGCCAGTAACCCGGTGGTTGAAGAGGTAATGTCACTTTCCTCCGACTCAGAGCCCTTGCCACAACTGAAAGTCCGAAGGGTAACCCGGAAAGTAAGCTTTTCACATCCTTTAGCTTATCAAGACCCTCAATTTATTTTGAAGCGACAGGTTCATGAAAGCCGGTGTCATACCCGGACCAACAAGGACACCGACCTCTCCGCCGGGTTACCCGACGCAACAAGGAAGCGCCGAACTGAGGTTATTTCCCACTTGTACCCTTTTCATCCGTTGGCGGGTGTTATCCGTCAGCCACTCAATTCCTCTGACTCCAATTATCAGGAGACCTCCCCCTCTTCGGGCGACTCTATGCAGTCGAGTCTTCCGACTTTCAAGACCGCGCCCGGGTAATGACAACCATCTCATATTATATTTGTCTGTACTTACTCTTTTTGTGCTTAACATTTCTGTCCTTTCAGCGCCCAGGCAAAGCTCACCAAAAGAGCGAAGAAGACCAAGTCAGCCGGAGTGCCGGATTTGCCTGAACCGGAGGTGACGGCTCAAGAACCGGTAGCTGCCTCCGCCCCCGAAGCCACCACTCCAATGGACACGGCACCTGAGGCCACTGCCCCGACTACCAAGGCAACGACCGAAGCTTCTATTAACCCGGAGGCCTCCGGCTTGGTTCCACCAGCAGATGACCCGGACGTGGTAATCACCCGGACGGAGTTCGTTGAGCCGGGGAGACCGACCGTGCTGGCCAAATGCTCCGTGAAGGGGGAGTTGCTGCAGCCCCACCGGGTGAACCTGGACCTCTCCGACTACACCCACTTGAGCATTGGAGAGCTCGTCTCTGGCTACATCAGCCAGGTGCACAAGAGCCGGGACGCGGAGGTCGCCGTGGTAAACCAGATCCAACAAAAATCTGAGGTATCCTTCTGCTATCTTCTTACTTACTGCATAGTTACCTTTGCCATGCTAGCCCCCCAAGTCGACGACTTATAATTTGAATATGTTGTAGACTTAGGTTCCGGCTTACTCAATTGAGCCGGCAGTATGTAGATAGATACGTTCAATATGCATTAGCCCCCAAGTGCCAAGTGTCTTTGCTTGGAAAGCGCTTGGGACTTATATAATGACTGTTAATAACCCGGAAATTTATTCAGGCTGTTAGCAAGAAGCTAGAGTCGGAGCTTGCGGATCTCAAGAGCCGGCTGAAGACGCAGGAGATGGAGACCCGGAAGGCAAATGCCAAGTTTGTATCCAGCATCGCCGCTAGAGAGAAGCTGAAGACAGAATTTGATGCTGAGCGGAAAGCCTGGGCCGAAGAGAAGGCCGCACTGGTGACCCGGGCGGAACAGGCGGAGAAGGCTCTCTCTGAGAAGACCGCCGAGCTCTCCGGCCTAAAGCGCCAGGTTTCCCAAATGGTGGCCGCCATCTTCGGTAAGTCGCCTCACCGGCTTTCATCAAGTTTAGAATGTTTATATCTCATGATTCATCCTTGTCGCCGGCTTATCTGATTTTGTTAAACAGGTCCCAGAAGTGCCAACCTCAACCAGAGCATGGTCACCAAGCTAAAGGCCGTGTATACCCTGGTGGAGCAGCTCTACACCGGGTCACAGCGTGCCTTAGCTGTGGTGGCCCTATCCAACGAGGTGCCGACTCACCTGGCAGAAGTCCTGCGCCGGCTCGCCGTTCTGCCTCAGCGGATCCAAGAGCTGCGACGGGCCTCTGCGAGGGTCGGAGCGATCGCCGCGCTGAGCCGGGCCAAGGCATTCTTGCCGGAGTTAGACCCGGTGGACATCGCCCTTGGCTATCCAAGCCTGAAGGAAGACGGCTCAGCTTTCGATCAGAAGGACTTCGCGGCTTGCGTGAAGGCGGTACGCCCGGTGGCCACCCTTATCGGGAACGACACAGATTTGACCAAGTACCAGCCGGGTTATGATGCGGAGAATCAGAGGATTCCAACCCCTCGCTATGAAGCCCTCAACTTGATCCCGCCGGCTCGTCAGCACACTTTCGCCCCAGAGATTGACCCGGCCGGGTTAATTGACGAGGAAGCCCAATTCGAAGCTCTCAGCGGCGTCGACTGGAAGTCATCAACCTTCCAGGTCTTGGGATCAGCCGGAGGAGAGGATAGGAACGAGCCGGAGACTTCAACTCAGCGGGTATCGTAACTCGGCTGGCGGTTTACCAAACAATGCTCCACCCTTTTTAGACTTGATGAGTTTTGTAATAGAGTAGGTGCAACAGTTTATCTCTG
Organism: Triticum aestivum; assembly: GCF_018294505.1. Taxonomy (NCBI): domain Eukaryota; kingdom Viridiplantae; phylum Streptophyta; class Magnoliopsida; order Poales; family Poaceae; genus Triticum; species Triticum aestivum. The sequence continues at coordinate 309,182,407 of NC_057808.1, read as the reverse complement.
TCGTGCCATCGTGCACGCATTGAATGCCAAGGTCTTTTGAAGTTGTCTCTTTGATGTTTCTCCGGGTCATAATCATCCCTTTGTTTTTCTCAACCTCAAAGAGGTGCCTTTAGGTAACCTGCATAGAAAGGCAAATCACAAGTCTCGAGGCGGCTTACCGCCCTGAGAATCAGGTGTTTATATCAAAAAAGACTGGTCCTCAATTATATCCTTAACACAGCCGTAATAACACACTTAGCGGCCTGTAAGCATACTTCCGGTTTAGATAACCCGGGTAACAAGGTTGGTATCTTAACTCCGATTTACTTGTCTTAATAACACCCATGGTGTTCAACTAACACTGTAAACCAAAGTTAAGCCGGCAAAGTGAGACCTGGCCGTACACATCTTGACATAATCAGAGTAAACTTGTGATAAAGCAGAAGAACTTAGGGGCTTCCGGTTCGAATACGACCAGAGACCCGGCCCAAAGGGGTTAAGCTAAGATTCGGATACGATCATATAGCCCCCAGTGGGTGTGGCGATGCCAATCAAGAGGGTACCGACAGCTATGTTCTCTTTGGTTCGAATACGACCCATGTTTGAATAGGAAGCCCCCAAGTGATTTTAAGAATTGTTTAACGACGCTGATCGAATACGATCCACGTCGGTTCTCAGAGGGGTTAAACTATGATTCAAATATGACCAAAGGTAACCTCCCAATGAGCTCGACGCTTTGCCAATCAAATGGGTATCGACAGCTATGTTCTCTTTGGTTCGAATACGACCCATGTTTGAACAGGAAGCCCCCAAGTGACTTTACTGCTTACGGCTAGATTCGAATACGATCATAAACCGGATCCTACTTTAAGCCACCATGTAATCTTGCAATAAGAACAACACGTGCATATTTGGAGGAGAAAAAAGGACAGAGGTCCTGCTTTATTGCTTATCATAATATATACATGGCTGAGAGAAATATGTACACCACGAGAGCCGGTGGCTCAAGTGTAGTAAGGCCGAAGCTGAGCTATGTTCCACGGCCGACGGGTCTCCTCCTCCGACTTACGTGAATCTTTGTGCTCCCGAATGTCAATGAGGTAATATGACCCGTTGTGCAAGTTCTTGCTGACCACAAAGGGCTTCCCAAGGCGGGGATAACTTGTGTGCATCTGTTTGATCCTGGATGAGCCGGAGCACGAGATCGCCTTCCTGGAAGACCCGGGATTTAACTCGGCGGCTATGGTAACGGCGCAGGTCTTGCTGGTAAATCGCTGCTCGAGCTGCTGCCACATCACGCTGTTCGTCCAATAGGTCAAGAGCATCTTGTCGCGCCAGTTCATTATCCGCCTCAACATAAGCCGCCACTCGAGGTGAGTCATGACGGATGTCACTGGGGAGGACTGCTTCTGCTCCATAAACCATGAAGAAAGGCGTGAAGCCTGTAGACCTGTTAGGAGTAGTGTTGATGCTCCATAACACGGAGGGCAACTCCTCCACCCAACAACCCGGCGTCTGTTGCAAAGGGACCAAAAGCCGGGGCTTGATACCTTTCAGAATCTCCTGATTAGCTCTCTCAGCTTGACCGTTGGATTGAGGATGAGCCACTGAGGAAACATCAAGTCGGATATGCTCGCGTTGACAAAACTCTTCCATGGCGCCTTTGGAGAGATTGGTGCCATTGTCAGTTATAATGCTGTGCGGAAAACCAAAGCGGAAAATCACCTTTTTCATAAATTGAACCGCCGTGGCTGCATCGCACTTGCTAACTGGCTCAGCTTCCACCCACTTTGTGAATTTATCAACTGCCACCAAGAGGTGGGTCTTCTTATCCTTGGACCTTTTAAAAGGCCCAACCATATCAAGCCCCCAGACCGCAAAGGGCCAAGTGATTGGGATCATCCTCAGCTCCTGAGCTGGCACATGAGCCCGTCGTGAGAACCTCTGGCAACCATCACATTTACTGACCAAGTCCTCTGCATCAGCATGAGCCGTCAACCAATAAAAACCATGACGAAAAGCCTTGGCCACAAGGGACTTTGAGCCGGCGTGATGGCCACAATCCCCTTCATGGATCTCACGCAAGATCTCTTGACCTTCCTCAGGGGAGACACAACGCTGAAATGCTCCTGTAACACTGCGATGATGCAACTCGCCATCGATAACAATCATTGACTTAGCCCGCCAGGTTATTTGCCTGGCCAAAGTTTCATCCTCAGGCAACTCGCCCCGGGTCATGTAAGCCAGATATGGCATTGTCCAGTCTGGTATAATATGGAGAGCCGCCACCAGTCGTGCCTCCGGGTCAGGGACAGCCAAGTCTTCCTCCGTAGGCAACGTAACCGAAGGGCTATACAGGACGTCCAGGAAAGTGTTAGGCGGCACCGGCTTTTGCTGAGAGCCTAGCCGGCTTAGAGCATCAGCCGCCTCATTCTTCCTGCGATCAATGTGCTCTACTTGGTAGCCCTGAAAGTGCCCAGCAATCGCATCAACTTCGCGGCGATAAGCCGCCATGAGAGGGTCCTTAGAATCCCATTTGCCTGATACTTGTTGAGCCACCAAGTCTGAGTCACCGAAGCACCTTACCCGGCTCAAGCTCATCTCCTTAGCCATCCGAAGACCGTGGAGCAAGGCCTCATACTCAGCCGCATTGTTAGTGCAAGGAAACATCAACTGTAGCACATAATGGAACTTGTCACCTTTAGGGGAAGCCAATACAATGCCAGCCCCCGAGCCCTCCAACTGTCTGGACCCATCGAAGTGAATAGTCCAATACATGTTATCCGGCTTTTGCTCGGGCACTTGTGACTCTGTCCAATCATTGATGAAATCCACCAAGGCCTGAGACTTAACAGCAGTGCGTGGCACATATTTGAGACCATGAGGTCCAAGTTCTATAGCCCACTTAGCAATTCTCCCTGTGGCCTCTCTGTTTTAAATGATATCACCAAGAGGGGCAGAACTGACCACAGTGATGGGGTGACCCTGAAAATAATGCTTAAGTTTCTGGCTCGCCATGAACACACCATACACAAGCTTCTGCCAATGTGGGTACCGCTGCTTGGACTCAATGAGCACTTCGCTGACATAATAAACCGGCCGTTGAACCGGATGTTCCTTACCCTCCTCCTTGCGCTCCACCACAATAGCCACACTGACGGCTCGTGCATTTGCCGCCACATAAAGTAATAAGGGCTCCTTATCAACCGGAGCAGCAAGGACTGGGGGCTCTGCCAGCTGCTTCTTCAAATCCTCAAAAGCGGTATTAGCTGCATCATTCCAGACAAAGTTATCAGTTTTCTTCATCAACTGATATAATGGCATGGCCTTCTCACCCAAACGGCTTATAAACCGGCTTAAAGCAGCGATGTGACCCGCCAAACGCTGAACGTCATTTATACACGCCGGCTTAGCCAGGGAGGTGATGGCCTTGATCTTCTCCGGGTTAGCTTCAATGCCTCTGTCAGAAACCAAAAAACCCAAGAGTTTGCCTGCAGGAACACCAAAGACACACTTGGCTGGGTTAAGCATCATCTTGTAGACCCGGAGATTATCAAAGGTTTCCCTTAAATCATCTATCAGGGTTTCCTGTTTTATGGACTTAACCACAATATCGTCCACATAAGCGTGAACATTGCGCCCAATCTGTTTATGAAGACAGTTCTGTACACAACGCTGGTAAGTCGCCTGTGCACACTTGAGTCCAAAAGGCATAGACACATAGCAGAAGGCTCCAAAGGGAGTGATGAACGCCGTCTTCTCCTGGTCCTTAACTGCCATTTTAATCTGATGATATCCGGAATAGGCATCCAGGAAACTTAAGCGCGCACAACCGGCCGTAGCATCAATAATTTGATCAATACGGGGAAGGGCAAAAGGATCAGCCGGACACGCCTTATTTAAGTCCGTGTAGTCCACACACATTCGCCAGGTGCCGTTCTTCTTGAGTACGAGCACCGGGTTGGCTAACCACTCTGGGTGGAAGACTTCAACAATAAACCCGGCCGCCAAGAGCCGGGCCACCTCTTCACCAATAGCTTTCCGCCTCTCTTCATTAAACCGCCGAAGGAACTGTCTGACCGGCTTAAATTTAGGATCAACATTGAGAGTATGCTCAGCGAGTTCTCTAGGTACACCTGGCATGTCAGAAGGTTTCCATGCGAAGATGTCCCTATTCTCACGGATGAACTCGATGAGCGCGCTTTCCTATTTTGGATCCAGATTTGCACCGATGCTAAACTGCTGAGATGAGTCACCTGGAACAAAATCAACAAGTTTAGTCTCATCAGCTGATTTAAATTTCATTGCCGGCTCTTGTTCTGTAGTTGGCTTTTTCAGAGAGGTCATATCTGTTGGGTCAACATTGTCCTTATAGAACTTCAACTCCTCTGCAGCACAGACAGATTCTGCATAAGCCGCATCACCTTCCTCACACTCCAGAGCTACTTTCCGGCTGCCGTGAACCGTAATAGTCCCATTGTGACCCGGCATCTTGAGCTGTAAGTACACATAACACGGCCGTGCCATGAACTTGGCGTAAGCCGGCCGTCCAAATATAGCATGGTATGGACTTCTTATCTTGACCACCTCAAAGGTCAATTTCTCCACCCTGTAGTTGTTCTCATCACCAAAGGCCACTTCCAATTCGATCTTGCCGACTGGATAGGCCGACTTACCAGGTACTACACCATGGAAGATAGTGTTTGACTGGCTGAGGTTCTTGTCAACCAACCCCATACGGCGAAAAGTCTCATAATAGAGGATGTTGATGCTGCTGCCTCCATCCATGAGCACCTTTGTGAACTTATATCCTCCCACTTGAGGAGCCACCACTAAGGCCAAGTGGCCCGGGTTATCCACCCGGGGAGGGTGATCCTCCCTACTCCACACTATAGGTTGCTCAGACCACCACAAGTAGCGTGGGATCGCCGGCTCAACAGCATTCACTGCCCTCTTATGAAGCTTCTGATCTCGCTTACACAGACTGGTGGTAAACACATGATACTGTCCACCGCTGAGCTGCTTTGGATTGGTCTGATAACCCCCTGCTGCTGCTGATGACCCTGGCCAGACTGCTGATTAAAGCCCCCTTGACCGTTTTGAGGACCGGAATTTGAGCCGCCGCCTGGGCCATGAAAGCCGCCGGCGCCTGAGCCGCCGCCCGGGCCATTGTAATTCTTAAATGCCTTCATGATCGCACAATCCTTCCACAGGTGAGTCGCTGGCTTCTCTCTAGAGCCATGCCTTGGACAAGGTTCATTCAACAGCTGCTCCAGCGTCGGACCTGACCCGCCGCCTCGGGGAGGGGGCCTCCCCTTGCGTCGCTGGTTATTACCTTGTGAGCTGGCGTTGGCTACAAACTCTAGGCTGCCATCGGCCTTGCGCTTGCCTCCTCCTTGGTTCCCCGGGTTAAACTGAGGACCCTTGCCATTGCCGTTCTTCTTTCCCTTCCCTGTCCTTTCATCATCTGAAGGGGGATCCTTGGTACCATCAGAATCGGCGTACTTGACAAGAGCTGCCATTAGTGTACCCATATCACTGCAGTCGCGTTTAAGCCGCCCGAGTTTCATCTTCAGGGGCACAAAACGACAATTCTGCTCCAGCATTAAAACCGCTGAGCCGGCATCCATCTTGTCTGACGAGTGTATGATCTCCTTAACCCGGCGAACCCAATGTGTCGTAGACTCACCCTCCTGCTGCTTACAGTTAGTCAAATCCACGATTGACATAAACTGCCTACAGGTATCTTTGAAGTTTTGGATGAACCGGGCTTTCAGCTCAGCCCAAGACCCAATGGAATTCGGTGGTAGCCCTTTCAACCAAGTGCGGGCAGTCCCATCTAACATCATGGTGAAATACTTGGCCATGGCCGCCTCACTGACCTCCAGCAGTTCCATAGCCATCTCATAACTCTCGATCCAGGCTGCGGGTTGTAAGTCAGCTGCGTAATTAGGCACCTTCCTAGGGCCCTTGAAGTCCTTAGGTAGACGTTCATTACGGATAGCTGGCACTAAACAAGGGACACCCCCGGTCCTGGTAGGGACACCCACGTCGACGGAAGTCGTCGGATAAGCCGGGGGGGTCTGGTAAGCCGTCAATTGAGGCACTTGCTCCGCCTCTTGCCGCGCTTTGTCCTGGTCTGCTGCGTAAAAGGCTCCATTGTGAGCCGGGCCATGGCCAGGGGGAGGGTCATGGCGTCGGACGTTACTTGAGCTGGTTGCTGAGACCATGTGCCGGCTGTAACTCGGGCTCTGGCCTGGACGAGGGGTCGAGTGGATCCTGTCCCGGCTGTAGGAGCACGCCTCTTGCTGCGCCAGTGCTGTCTGAAGGAGTTCCCTGACCCGGCGGGTTTCAATAGCCGTCGGAGAGTCGCCGTCAACTGGGAGAGCCGCCAGCCGTGCTGCCGCAGCGACCATGTTCTCCAGCGGGTTATTATAATGACCCGGGGGTATTGGCACGTACTGAGGCGGGGCAGGGGGCACCTGGGGAGGCCCCATCACTCGTGTCTGAATAAGGGGTCCAGACCCGGGCGCTATGACCCCTGGCGGGTTACTAGACCCTGCACCTGGCGTTTGAAGAGATTGCATGGATCGTAAACCGGAGGGAGTCGAGATTGGGTCTTTCGATGCCTCCTTCTCATGGCCTCATTGGCCGCGTTCTGATCCATCGTGAGTTGGAAGGACTGCGCCTAGATCAGCTGAGTTTGGGCATCGAGAGCCGCCCTCTCCGCAGTCAGCCTGATCCCTTCCGCTGCAAGATCCTCTTTAGCTTTCATTAGATCCAATTTTAACTATGCCACCTCTGCATCGTGCTGAGCTTGATCTGCCGGGTCAACCGTGGCGGTTAGCAGGGCCGTCATCTTGTCCGTGAGATCCATCAGCACCTGAGCCGGAGAAGGCACCGGGTTTCCCGCTCCAGCAGCGGGGTTCTGAACAGGCTGCGCACCAGCCATAAAAACTCCAACCTGACTTGGCGGCTCAAATAGGTCCGGAATACTGTCACCCTCGGAACAACCCATGAGCTTGCCATCTTGAAGTTGGTATAACGAGTTTGACTCATCGGTGGCCGACTCGCCGTCAGAGCCGGTGGCCGTCTCATCACCAGATCCAGATCGATCAGAGAGTCCTCCATGGATACACCCCACAAAAGCATGCCTTAAGGCAGGCCGGGCCCGGGCGGGTCGCGCACGCTGAGCCGTCTCGATGAGATCGGCGCAGAGACCCGGCTCAGGGCCCGGCTCACCAATCTTGCCAATGAAAACATGAATTCCGCCGAAGGGGACCCGGTACCCATACTCAATTGAGCCGGCGTCGGGGCCCCAGTTTGCATCGTCGATGTAGAGCTTGCCGCGACGACTCTTGGTCATCCGGCCCACAGCGTATCCCTTGAGCCCTTCGAAGCTGCCCCTCAAGAACTCAAATCCACCGTGCGCTGGCCCCACGGTGGGCGCCAACTGTCGTGGAATTGTCACGGCAGATGTCCTTGAGCTAGGACTTAGTCGTGGAGCCATCGCAACTAGGAAGCTTGAAGGGGTTAATGCGGGACAAGGAACACGAGGGTTTATACTGGTTCGGCCCCTTACGGTGAAGGTAAAAGCCTACGTCCAGTTGAGGTGGTATTGATTAGGGTTACGATCACCAGTGAGCTAAACTGCTATGCTCGGCTTTCGATGAGATTGTTCTTGTCCCCAAACTGCTGCCGGGTCGTCCCTTTATATAGGGAGGCTGACGCCCAGCAGCCCTCAGAGTCCCGGCCGGCTCATAAGAGTGTCCGGCTCGGACTCTCAGCTATACTTGCCTTACACTACAAGCTCTACCATAATAATGATTGTAACTCTGGGCCTTAAGTCATATCCGGGTCTTAAGCCCATCGTCTTCAGGCTTGGCCCCGGGCTTCTGGTAATGACCATTAGAGTAACCCTGCCCCTCCTGGCGGGTGACTCTAAGGTCTATATCCTCAACAGTGACTGAAGTTTGTTCAGAGTCCTGGATGAGATCACAGACATGACGAGGAGTCTCGAAATGGTCGAGAGGTAAAGATTGATATATTGGACGAAGGTATTCGGACACCGGAATGGTTTTGGGACGTTTTGGATATTTATCGGGGAATCGAGGGGTTACCGGAACCCCCCGGGGAAGTTATGGACCTTAATGGGCCATAAGGGAGTAGGAGAGGGCAGCCCGCAGGGTGCCCCCCCAAGGGAATCCAAATTAGACAATGGGGAGGGGGCGTGGCCCCCTCTTTCCTCTCCCTCTCCCTCTCCCTCTCCTTCCCTCTTTCCCCCTCTTGGAATAAGAAAGGGAATCCAACTAGGATTGAGAATCCTAGTTGGACTCCCCCTTGGCGCGCCCCCTCTAGGCCGCCGGCCTCCCCCCTCTCCTCCTTTATATACGTGGGCAGAGGGCACCCCAAAGGCACACCAAGATTTCTCTTAGCCGTGTGAGGTTCCCCCCTCCACAGTTTACGCCTCAGGTCATAGCGTCGTAGTGCTTAGGCGAAGCCCTGCGCGGATCACATCACCAACATCGTCGCCATGCCGTCGTGCTGATGGTACTCTCCCTCGACCCTCGACTGGATCAAGAGTTTGAGGGACGTCATCGAGCTGAACGTGTGCTGAACACGGAGGTGCCGTATGTTCGGTACTTGGATCGGTTGGATCGTGAAGACGTTCGACTACATCAACCGCGTTAACCTAACGCTTCCTCTTTCGGTCTACGAGGGTACGTGGACACACTCTCCCCCTCTCGTTGCTATGCATCTCCTAGATAGATCTTGCGAGATCGTAGGAATTTTTTTGAAATTGCATGCTACGTTCCCGACAGTGGCATCCGAGCCAGGTCTATGCGTAGATGATATGCACGACTAGAACACAAAGAGTTGTGGGCGATAATAGTCATACTGCTTACCACCAACGTCTTACTTTGATTCCACGGATATTGTTGGATGAAGCGGCCCGGACCAACATTACATGACCACATTCATGAGACTGGTTCTACCGACGTGCTTCGCACACAGGTGGCTGGTGGGTGTCTGTTTCTCCAACTTTAGTTGAATCGAGTTTGACTACGGTCGGTCCTTGTTGAAGGTTAAAACAACTCAATTGACGGAAAATTGTTGTGGTTTTGATGCGTAGGTAAGAACGGTTCTTGCTAGAAGCCCATAGCAGCCATGCAAAACTTGCAACAACAAAGTAGAGGATGTCTAACTTGTTTTTGCAGGGCATGTTGTGATGTGATATGGTCAAGACATGATGTGATATAAGTTATTGTATGAGATGATCATGTTTTGTAAAAGTTATCGGCAACTTGCAGGAGCCTTATGGTTGTCGCTTTATTGTATGAAATGCAATCGCCATGTAATTGCTTTACTTTATCACTAAGAGGTAGCGATAGTCGTAGAAGCAATAGTTGGCGAGACGACAACGATGCTACGATGGAGATCAAGGTGTCAAGCCGGTGACAATGGAGATCATGACGATGCTTTGGAGATGGAGATCAAAGGCACAAGATGATGATGGCCATATCATGTCACATATTTTGATTGCATGTGATGTTTATCTTTTATGCATCTTATTTTGCTTAGTACGGCGGTAGCATTATAAGATGATCCCTCACTAAATTTCAAGGTATAAGTGTTCTGCCTGAGTATGCACCGTTGCTACAGTTCGTCGTGCCGAGACACCACGTGACGATCGTGTGTGATAAGCTCTACGTTCACATACAACGGGTGCAAGCCAGTTTTGCACGTGCAGAATACTCAGGTTAAACTTGACGAGCCTAGCATATGCAGATATGGCCTCGGAACACTGATACCGAAAGGTCGAACATGAATCATATAGTAGATATGATCAACATAGAGATGTTCACCATTGAAAACTACTCCATCTCACGTGATGATCGGACATGGTCTAGTTGATATGGATCACGTGATGATTTAGATGACTAGAGGGATGTCTATCTAAGTGGGAGTTCTTTAGTAATATGATTAATTGAACTTTAATTTATCATGAACTTAGTACCTGATAGTTTTTTGCATATCTATGTTGTTGTAGATCAATGGCCCGTGCTACCGTTCCCTTGAATTTTAATGCGTTCGTAGAGAAAGCTAAGTTGAAAGATGATGGTAGCAACTACACGGACTGGGTCCGTAACTTGAGGATTATCCTCATTGCTGCACAGAAGAATTACGTCCTGGAAGCACCGCAAGCCCTGCTCCAGGAGCAACTCTGGACGTTATGAACGTCTGGCAGAGCAAAGCTGATGGCTACTCGATAGTTCAGTGTGCCATGCTTTACGGCTTAGAATCGGAACTTCAAAGACGTTTTGAACGTAATGGAGCATATGAGATGTTCCAGGAGTTGAAGTTAATATTTCAAGAAAATGCCCGAGTTGAGAGATATGAAGTCTCCAACAAGTTCTATAGCTGCAAGATGGAGGAGAATAGTTCTGTCAGTGAACACATACTTAGAATGTCTGGGTACCATAACCACTTGACTCAGCTGGGAGTTAATCTTCCTGATGATAGTGTCATTGACAGAGTTCTTCAATCACTGCCACCAAGCTATAAAGGCTTTGTGATGAACTATAAGATGCAAGGGATGGAAAAGACAATTCCCGAGCTCTTCGCGATGCTAAAGGCTGCGGAGGTAGAAATCAAGAAGGAGCATCAAGTGTTGATGGTTAACAAGACCACTAGTTTCAAGAAAAAGGGCAAAGGGAAGAAGGGGAACTTCAAGAAGAATAGCAAGCAAGTTGCTGCTCCCGGGAAGAAGCCCAAGTCTGGACCTAAGCCTGAAACTGAGTGCTTCTACTGCAAAGGGACTGGTCACTGGAAGCAGAACTGCCCCAAGTATTTGGCGGATAAGAAGGATGGCAAAGTGAAAGGTATATTTGATATACATGTTATTGATGTGTACCTTACTAATGCTCGTAGTAGCGCCTGGGTATTTGATACTGGTTCTGTTGCTCATATTTGCAACTCGAAACAGGGGCTACACATTAAATGAAGATTGGCTAAGGACGAGGTGACGATGCGCGTGGGAAATGGTTCCAAAGTCGATGTGATCGCCGTCGGCACGCTACCTCTACATCTACCATCGGGATTAGTTTTAGACCTGAATAATTGTTATTTGGTGCCAGCGTTGAGCATGTACATTATATCTGGATCTTGTTTCATGCAAGATGGTTATTCATTTAAATTAGAGAATAATGGTTGTTCTATTTATATGAGTAATATCTTTTATGGTCATGCACCCTTGATGAGTGGTCTATTTTTATTGAATCTCGATTGTAGTGATACACATATTCATAATATTGAAGCCAAAAGATGCAAAATTAATAATGATAGTGCAACTTATTTGTGGCACTGCCGTTTAGGTCATATTGGTGTAAAGCGCATGAAGAAACTCCATGCCGATGGACTTTTGGAATCACTTGATTATGAATCACTTGATGCTTGCGAACCATGCCTCATGGGCAAGATGACTAAGACTCCATTCTCTGGAACAATGGAGAGAGCAATTGACTTATTGGAAATAATACATACTAATGTATGCGGTCCGATGAGTGTTGAAGCTCGTGGCGGGTATCGTTATTTTCTGACCTTCACAGATGACTTGAGTAGATATGGGTATATCTACTTGATGAAACATAAGTTTGAAACATTTGAAAAGTTCAAAGAATTTCAGAGTGAATTGGAAAATCATCGTAACAAGAAAATAAAGTTTCTACGATCTGATCGTGGAGGTGAATATTTGAGTTATGAGTTTGGTCTTCATTTGAAACAATGTGGAATAGTTTCGCAACTCACGCCAGCTGGAACACCACAGCGTAATGGTGTGTCCGAACGTTGTAACCGTACTTTATTAGATATGGTGTGATCTATGATGTCTCTTACCGATTTACCACTATCGTTTTGGGGTTATGCTAGTGTGCTAGTTGCTGTTATCTGCTGGTTCTTAGCATAACTTGGAGATTTGTTATTTTTGTATCATTTAATCTGTGCATCTTATGGGCATGAGCTCTACATGTGTTCTGTTGTATGCCATGCCATCTTTCCAAGGGTGTATGCCATGTATTTTTTATCTCCTCTGTGGTGACTAGCACAAGCATGCAAACTAGGCCCCGTAATGTTTCTGATTTCAGGGACTGATTTCTGCAAGTCCTTGTGTGCTGTTATTTTGTTGCCATGTAAACTTGATGCTATAGAGAGAGCCATGCATATTTTGGAGATGTTCAGTAAGGATGTTTTGTAGATATTGTTGTATTTGATCCATTTCTTCCCTTGTTTGAAATTATGGAGTACCATAGCATGACTGAATCTTGCTCTACTTTTGCTATAAAATATTTCTGGCAGATTCTCAACATGATATGCAATTTTGCCAAGTTTGTTGTAGTTGATCCATACATGCTATGTACTTGCTCTTGCCATGGATAGCTTCGTAAACATGCCATATTGCTGTAGGTATGCTTGTTTTGTCATGCATTACTCTGTATTGAGTGCATCAAGCTCACAAAGATGCCCTCATATTATTGTTTCTGCCATGCTCTGTTTTCTGCCAAGTCTGAAACCTGTTAACGTAACTTGCTAGGTTTACATGCTTGCCATCATATCTTCTGCTCCTTTTTGGCTTATGGTCATTAAGGGACTTTTGTCATATGCATTTAGTAGAACACTTCCATGCCTTGTTTTGCCATGTTAAGTTCCTGTAGCATGTTGATTTTGTGCTCTGAACATTGCTACCTGATGCTGTTTTCTGCCATGTCCAGTAATTTCACCAAGTCTGTGAACCTGTTATCTTTTGGACTTTTGCCATGCTTGTTTGAGCTTGTTATGTTGTGAACTAGCCGTAGCTCAGTGTTCATCTTTTGTCAAGCATATCCTGTAGATTACTTTCATATGCTTTGTTGCAATGTTGGGGTGCTGTAGCATTGTTGCTTGTTGCATTTTAAGTGCTATCATGCTGTTAATTGCAGATTCGTGTCATTCTTGTTTTGCTTGCCATTTGCAAACCGTGCATCCGTTTCCGGTGATCTTTACATCGATTTCGATCGAAATCATCTCATCTTTCCAGTGGCATGCTTGGTTTGCCAAGTTACTGCCTCGTTCATCATTTTCCTTCCGAAGCACGCATATGCATCGCATATCATATCTCGCATATCATACATGTTTTGCATCATGTTGCTTGTGCATTTCTCGTGATTGATTGTTGTTCCGTTGCTTGTGTTCTTGTCTTGGGTAGAGCTGGGAGACAAGTTCGTGAACGAGGAACCTGTTGAGTACGCTTACGAGGATCAAGCTTTCGACAACTCTGAGAACCTTGCAGGCAAGATGACCACCCCTCGAAATCACTTCTATCTTTGCTTTGCTAGATGTTCGCTCTATTGCCATGCTGCGCTACCTATCACTTGCTATATCATGCCACCCATATTGCCATGTCAGCCCCTAACCATCCTTTCCTAGCAAACCGTTGTTTGGCTAAGTTACTGCTTTTGCTCAGCCCTTCTTATAGCGTTGCTAGTTGCAGGTGAAGTTGAAGTTTGTTCCATGTCGGAACATGGATATGTTGGGATATCACAATATCTCTTATTTAATTAATGCACCTATATATATTTGGTAAAGGGTGGAAGGCTCGGCCTTATGCCTGGTGTTTTGTTCCACTCTTGCCGCCCTAGTTTCTGTCATACCGGTATTATGTTCCTTGAGTTTGCGTTCCTTACGCGGTCGGGTGATTTATGGGACCCCCTTGACAGTTCGCCTTGAATAAAACTCCTCCAGCAAGGCCCAACCTTGGTTTTACCATTTGCCACCTAAGCCTTTTCCCCCGGGTTTTCGCGAGCCCGAGGGTCATCTTTATTTAAACCCCCGGGCCAGTGCTCCTCTGAGTGTTGGTCCAACCTGTCAGTCGCCGGTGGCCACCAGGGGCAACTCTGGGCTGGCCTATCGGAAGCTTGGACAATCCGGTGTGCCCTGAGAACGAGATATGTGCAGCTCCTATCGGGATTTGTCGGCACATTCGGGCGGGTTTGCTGGTCTTGTTTTACCATTGTCGAAATGTCTTGTAAACCGGGATTCCGAGACTGATCGGGTCTTTCCGGGAGAAGGTTTATCCTTCGTAGACCGTGAGAGCTTATGATGGGCTAAGTTGGGACACCCCTGCAGGGTATTATCTTTCGAAAGCCGTGCCCGCGGTTATGAGGCAGATGGGAATTTGTTAATGTCCGGTTGTAGAGAACTTGTCACTTGACCCAATTAAGATACATCAACCGTGTGTGTAGCCATGATGGTCTCTTCTCGGCGGAGTCCGGGAAGTGAACACGGTTTGAGTTACGAATGACGTAAGTAGGAGTTCAGGATCACTTCTTGGTCATTGCTAGATGACGATCGTTCCGTTGCTTCTCTTCTCGCTCTCTTTTGCGTATGTTAGCCACCATATATGCTTATTGCCGCTGCAGCTCCACCTTTTTACACCATCCTTCCTATAAGCTTAAATAGTCTTGATCTCGCGGGTGTGAGATTGCTGGGTCCTTGTGACTCACATATTCTACCAAAACAGTTGCAGGTGCCGACGATGCCAGTGCGGATGATGGGATCGACCTCAAGTGGGAGTTCGATGAGGAACGTGGTCGTTACTATGTGTCTTTTCCTGATGATCAGTAGTGGAGCCCAGTTGGGACGATCGGGGATCTAGCATTTGGGGTTATCTTATTTTCATTTGGATCTTGACCGTAGTCGGTCTATGTGTGTATTTTGGATGATGTATGAATTATATTTATGTATTGTGTGAAGTGGCGATTGTAAGCCAACTCTTTATCCCATTCTTGTTCATTACATGGGATTGTGTGAAGATGACCCTTCTTGCGACAAAACCACTATGCGGTTATGCCTCTAAGTCGTGCCTCGACACGTGGGAGATATAGCCGCATCGTGGGCTTTACAAGTTGGTAATCAGAGCCAGCCCCGACTTAGGAGCCCCCTGCTTGATCGAATCGCTGGCGTTGTTGAGTCTAGAGCAAAAATGTTTTGAGTCTTAGGATTATATATATCGGAGAGTAGGATTCTTTTTACTCCTCAGTCCCTTCGTCGCTCTGGCGAGGTCTCCTGACGTAGAAGTTTTGACTCTTCTCTCCTCAAATTTCACTATTTTTTTTAGGATCACGTGGGTATCTTGGAATCGTTCCGATGGTTTTGTGACGAGAACATTGTTCTTGGTGCCTCCTGACATTTAGGGGTTGTGGCAGTGTCCCGGGGAGTTGAGCTCCGAGGTGTTGTCGTCACAATTTTATCGTTGCAGTTCTGGAATACCTGAGTTTCGCCGACATCGAAATCTCTTTTATGCAGTTGTTGGTGAGATCACCTCGACGCCACCCAGTACTGGGGCGGGAGTTCGGGAGTATTGCCATAACTCGTATAACGGATGTTTTTTTCGAAGGTTGAGGTAAACGATTTCCGAAGGTTTCTTGGTTTTGTGTTGACGGATGGATACAACTGGATCTAGGGATTGCTAGTTTGGGTGATATATTTTGTGTCCCCTGCATCCCCAACACCAGATTGCATAACCAGAAAGTTTCGGGAGTTTATAAGTGGGAATTGAAGTAGCCTTAGGATATCTTTCCGATAGACGCATGATATGAGATTGGGGTTCGACGTCTAGTGGTCCGCCTGTACACGGTTGGTTTTAAAGTGGTCTCGCAGTGTCTTAAAGAGTCCTTGGCTATGCCAACTCAGGGACGCTTCGTATGTCATGTGCACAACCTTGTACATGATGGTGCTGTATGATTGAGCCTGTGTGGGCCCCACCACGAAAACTTCGGACAAAATTTCTATCATATGTTTGTTCCGGCTTATTCTGCAAGCCAATACTTTCTTTTGTTTTGTATTGTGGTATTCGAGTTGCTTCGAAGTCATATGTTGATTCCATATCTTTTTCAAGTGGCTTCTCAACTTATGGAAGTGTGATGATTTACTATGGAATTCATTCGTTCATCCTCGTTCGAATGTTTATTGTGAAGACTATATGTTGCAATTTCTATCCGTTGATTCTACTTATCTATTTGTCTATCAAGATGCTAACGGATGTCACCCTCTTCAGGATGGCTCCGCCAACGCGTCAGAATCCGGATCGCAATGAAGGGAGTCAAGCGAACCCTCCGCCACCACCTCCGCCTCCGGAGGCATGGCAAGCTATCATGGCAGCCACCAACGCCAATGCTCAGATGATTCTGCAACTCTTGCAAGAACGTACCCAAGGGCAAGGCAATCAAGGCAATCAAGGTCAAGGCAACAATCAGCCTCATTTCGCTACACTCAACCAGTTTCTCGCAAATCAGCCCAAGTCTTTCAGCTACTGTGCCGAGGCCACGAATGCCGATGATTGGCTCGTGGACATCAACAAGCATTTTGAATGTAGCAATGTCAGGCCTGAGGACTATGTCAAGTTCGCTTCTTTTCAGCTCAAGGACCAAGCTGCTGATTGGTTTCAGCAATACAAAGATTCCAGAGGAGGTCGTGTGATCACTTGGACTGACTTCTGTCGGGACTTCAAAGCTCACCACATTCCACAAAGTGTTGTTGAGAGCAAGCGTGAGGAGTTCCGCAATCTCAAGCAAGGCAACATGTCTGTGTATCAATTCAACATCCAGTTTCAGAAACTTGCTCGCTTTGCTAAAAAAGATGTTCCTGATGAGAAGAGCATGATCTATCACTTCAGAGGTGGCCTTAGAGAGGATCTGCAGTTAGCTCTCGTTCTTGTTGAGCCTACTCAGTTTGATCAATTCTATAATATGGCACTGAAGCAAGAGGCTGCTCAGCTCAAGTGTGAGGTTTCTAAGAAGAGAGTCAGAGACGCAGTTCAGTCTTCTTCTTCCTCACTTGTGGCAGCTAAGCAACAGAAGTTCTGGTTGCCTCCTCCTCCTCCGTTTCGTCAGCCTTACCAGCAGAAGAACAAAGGTGGCCATGGTTCTTCCAACTCTGGCTATCAGAACAAGTCTCAGAATCAAGCTCCAAAGTCCAATGCTCCTTATCATCGTCCACTCTCAGAGGTGACTTGCAACAAGTGTCAGCAGAAAGGTCACTATGCTAACAAATGCTTCAACCAAAGGCGCCTTCCGCCTCCTCCTCTTGTCAGATCTTCCAGCAATGCAGTGGTCAAGCATAATCCAAAGTCTGCAAAGGTGAACATGATGAATGCAGCTCAAGCGGAGGAATCTACTGATGTGATAATGGGTAATCTTCCTGTTAATGATATTCCTGCAAAAGTCTTGTTTGATACTGGTGCATCTATTTCTTTCATATCAAGACCTTTTGCATCCATGAACAATTTGCATACTGTTGATTTACCTAAGCCGATAGCGGTTTCCTCTCCGGGATTATTCATGAATACCAAAATGATGGCTCCTGATGTTTCTATCAAGATGGGCAATTATAAATTTCCGTCTTCTCCAATGGTTCTGGGTGACTCGGATATTGATTTAATTCTCGGGATGGACTGGCTTTCTAAGCACAAAGCTCAGCTTGATTGTGCTGCCAGGGAAATTCAATTGACACACTCTTCTGAGGATGTGATCACTTATGCCGCCCGTGATGAAACCATTCGGTTATTTTCTCTCAATGAGAAGGGCGAATTGAATGCCATCTCTCAGATTCCAGTCGTTTGTGAGTATCAAGATGTCTTTCCAGAAGAGCTTCCGGGTATGCCTCCTCATCGGCCAGTTGAGTTCGTTATCGAACTAGAGCCTGGCACCAAACCCGTTTGCAAGCGTCCATACAAGCTTGGACCCAACGAGCTGAAGGAATTGAAGAAACAACTCGATGAACAAGAGCGTCTGGGTTTGATCAGACCGAGTTCATCTCCATGGGGTTGTGGTGTTCTTTTTGTCAAGAAGAAGGATGGCACGGACCGACTTTGTGTCGACTACCGTCCATTGAACAAGAAGACAATAAAGAACAAGTATCCACTTCCCAACATCAATGAGCTATTCGAGCAACTCAAAGGTGCTAAAGTATTCTCCAAGCTTGACCTTCGCATGGGTTATCATTAGATTCGCATTCGTGAAGAAGATATTCCCAAGACAGCATTCAGAACAAGTTTTGGTTCTTATGAATATACTGTCGTGTCTTTCGGCCTTGTCAATGCTCCTCCAGTTTTCTCTCGGATGATGAATTTCATATTCAACCCCTATACCAATGAATTCGTCCTGGTGTATCTCGATGATATATTGGTCTTCTCCAAGAATAAGAAGGATCATGCCAAACATTTGCGATTGGTGCTCGACAAGCTCAGAGAGCATCAATTCTATGCGAAGTTCTCAAAATGTGAGTTTTGGCTTGATGAAGTTCTTTTCCTTGGTCACATCATCTCTGCCAAGGGCATCACTGTTAACCCCGAGAAGGTGTCCGCAATTGTGAATTGGGAACCTCCTCAGAATGTCAAGTAGCTCCGCAGTTTTCTTGGTCTTGCAAGCTATTGCCGAAGATTCGTTGAGAATTTCTCCAAGATTGCAAAGCCTCTTTCCAACATCCTCCAGAAGCATGTGAAGTATGTCTGGTCTCCTGAGTGTGACGTTGCTTTCAACACTCTCAAAGAAAAACTAGTCACAACTCCTGTCTTGACTCCTCCTGATGAATCCAAGCCATTTGAAGTTTTTTGTGATGCTTCTCTTCAAGGTCTCGGTGCTGTGTTAATGCAAGAGAAGAAAGTTGTGGCCTATACCTCTCGTCAGTTAAAGCCCAACGAGAAGAACTACCCCACACACGATCTTGAGTTGGCGGCAGTTGTCCATGCATTAATAACGTGGAGACATCTCTTGTTGGGAAGACAAGTGGACATTTTCACCGATCACAAGAGTCTCAAGTACATCTTCACTCAGCCCAACCTCAACCTCAGGCAGACTCGATGGGTCGAAATGATTCAAGAGTACAATCCGAGTATTGAATATACTCTAGGCAAGGCCAATGTCATTGCAGATGCTTTAAGCAGGAAGGCTTATTGCAGCAGTCTAATCCTCAAGCCATTCCAACCGGATCTTTGTGAAGCTTTCCGCAAGCTGAATCTCCAAGTTATTCCTCAAGGCTTTCTTGCCAACCTCATAGTCTCTCCTACTTTGGAAGATCAAATTCGTGAGGCACAACTCCTGGATACCATGGTGAAGAAGGTGAAACGTGGTATCGACAAGGGTCTTTCCAAATACAAGTGCTATCCAATTGATGACAGAGACACTTTATTCTTCGAGGACCGGATTGTGGTTCCTAAAGGTGATCTAAGGAAAGTCATTATGAACGAAGCGCACAATTCTCTTCTTTCCATTCATCCTGGAAGTACGAAGATGTACCATGATCTCAAGCAATCGTATTGGTGGACTCGAATGAAGCGAGAAATTGCTCAATTCGTGAATGAATGTGATGTCTGTCGAAGAGTGAAAGCAGAACACCAATGACCAGCTGGTCTCCTTCAACCTCTTGCTATCCCAGAGTGGAAGTTTGATCATATCAAAATGGACTTCGTGACTGGTTTTCCAAAGTCCAAGCGCGGAAATGATGCTATCTTCGTTGTCATCGACAAGCTTTCTAAAGTGGCCCATTTCCTTCCAATCAAAGAATCCATCACAGCAGCTCAGTTGGCAGAGCTATACACCTCAAGAATTGTCTCCTTGCACGACATTCCACAATTGTTTCTTCTGATCGTGGAAGCATCTTCACCTCTAAGTTCTGGGACTCCTTCCAGAAGGTGTCGGAGTAAGTGGACACGGGTATCCCGAAGACGGCGAGACAATATTTCAAGACATCGGGGCTAGCAAAGCCCCTCAGTCCGACTGCCCGGCTGCTCCTGCCGGCTCCTCAGTCCGACTGCTCCACCCGGCCGGCTGCCAGCTGACCGACTGCATCGACTAGCCGGCTGCCGACTGCAGTCCGACCCGGCACCGACAAGACACCGACGAGACGGTCGTACCCGAGCACTATTCACGTGTCATCCCCGCCATCATGTATAGTGTCACTTGTCCCCTGGCACTATTTATGAAGTGACCCAGGGGACAAGCATGACACCCCACCATACCCCCTTGTCCATGCCACTACATAGCTTAGGAAGTAAGCTAGCCATGCCACTATATATAGCCATCCATCCATCCATCCAAGAGGATGGACTCACACGTACACAAGCGAGCTAGCTAGCAAGAGAGCTAGCTAGCCATCCATCCATCCATCCCCACGGGCATGCATGCCCAAGCACCACATACGGCCATGCTCATGGCCGGCCACTAAAGCATGCCTGGTGCATGCATATACGGAGCCAGATGCCCATGGCACTGCCTCCAGATACAGCTCTAGGAGCACTTTGTACTGCCCGATGTACACCCCAGATATATATGCTCAGACATGCAGGAGTAGGGGTATTATCTCTCCGGAGAGCCCCGAACCTGGGTAAACTAGCGCGTGCTACTCGCATACCCGCTCCCGGTCCTATCAGCAGCAGTCTTACCCTCACACAAAGCCCTTGCGGCATCTGTCGATTCGCCCCCCCGTGAGAACACCACGACAGTTGGCGCCCACCGTGGGGCGGTACTATGCTACCGCGCTGCTGCTGGTTTCGCAGTCCGGGCGGGACCATCTTCGCCATCATCACTGCGGCGTCGCGCCGTCCCTCCGATAGCGGTCGAGGGCTCGATATCGACACACCCTCGAAATGGCCGCGAGGGGCGGCGCGTCCTCGCCGTCGGGACCATCTTCGCCATCACCGCCGCGGCGTCGCGCCGTCTCTCCGGTAGCGCTCGGGGGCTCGACTTCGACCCGCCCCCGGAGCGGCCGCGAGGGACGGCGCATCCTCGTCGTCGGCCTCGCCGCCTCCGTCATCATCACCATTGCAACGCCGATCGTCCGTCCGCACATGCGCCGCGCGTGCGGTGCCTCTCTTCGGTCGGCCGTATCGGCGCGCGCGCCATGCCATGTCGCTCGCGTCTGCTCCCCTCCATGCTCGTCTAGCTGCGGCCGTAGTGCGCGGTCGCTCCTCCATACCCACTAGCCGGATGGCAGTCAGACACTGGCCGGATACAAGAAGTACACTACCCGCCCCTGCGTGCGAGCTCTCCCTCCCGAGCCCCGCAGCGCGCCGTGCCTTTGCTCCCCTCGCGTGCCTCCCCGCCCGCGTCGGCTGCCGCTGCGGTGGCCGGCTTCCGCTCCCGCCGCGGCCGCCTCCCGCTCGTCCGGCTCTCCGCCACCACCGGGTCCGCACCCGCAGCTC